>NC_137463.1:190533709-190708964 GCF_964235325.1 Thermobia domestica | reverse complement strand
CATATAACCATATAGGGTAAAAACACCTCATCCAAGGGGATAAATTAGGTCAAAAACCTCCGAAATTTGAATTTTTGGCAATTTTTTACCCATAAAAGGGAACAACATAGACCCCCAATACTGATAGAGGTACATACTATGGTCCTAGGCTACCACACCAAATTTTTAGATTTGGCAATTTCCAAAATTTAACGGGGGTGGTCCTATGTACCCCTGCCAAAATTTAGGTGGTGGGCCAAGGTACCCCTGCCAAATTTTAGAGGGGGTGGTCCTAGGTACCCCTAGGTCATTGACCCCGGGCCAAGGTCATTGACCTTTGACCTATGACGTCACGAAAAATTTTGCTGACTCGACGCAATATACGCCGGGGCCTACTACTATATATATATATATATATATATATATATATATATATATATATATATATATATATATATATATATACCCCTCCTCATCCCCTAAGTTGTATCGTCAAAACGAAATGATAAAAAATAACACGAACCTCATCTATGCTGAAAATTTGATCAGATCGATAGAGTGGTTCAAGAGTTATTAAGTCATACACATAGTCACTTTCATTTCTAGTATTTATATAGATTTAGGTTGTATGATACAATTTTTTTTATCGTATAAATTATTAAATGTTTGGAAGACCAAGTTTTGCTTGATTCAAAGGTTCATCTACCTAAATCAGTAGATTCACTGTATTTCATGAAACTTATTATTAGGTAATTTCAAATGGGGTTTCGAAAAATCGTTAGGCCTTAGGCCTAATTTAGTCAGCTCTTTATTGGACCTGAAAACAGATTTTCCACTTTATTTCACATAATTACTCTTGAACGAAAGCGCACTTTTGAATTTTGTTTACTGCAATAGACAGTTAAATAGATTATCTCGACAAAGTTCTTTAATGTACTCAATCCGTTAAGGTGGCAGACTACTAAATATTTTTCAAAAGCTAACAATTTTTCTTTTGCCCGTTTTTCGTAAGTGAAAAAAAGATAATGAAATGTAACTTACCACAATAATAGATAATGTTATTCTGGAATCGAAAATATGAATCGGAAGAATTTTCAGTGTTGTCATCCATAGAAATTACAATATGACCAGAATTCGAATTACCCAAAAATCTAGGTTAAGGCAGCGGCTAGGAAAATGAACTGAACGGTAATTGATGAATTATGTTGTCTCGGTTCCTTGTTAACTACTTTTTTTAAATAATAACTGTATTTATTTTGCAATAACTTACATAAGTTATTACCAAATAAATAAGTTATTACAATTTACAAATAAAAACAAATATTATTTAAAAAGTAGTTAATAAGGAACAAAGACAGCATGATAAGTCATTAGTTACAGCTAAGTTCATTTTTCTGATCGCTGCCTTAACCTACATTTTTGGGCAATTCGAATTCAGGTCACACTGTAATTTCTATGGATGGCAACACTGAAAATTCTTCCGATTCGTATTTTCGGGTGTAGAGTAATATTATCTATTATTCTTTTATGTTACATTTCATTATCTCTTTTCACTTACGAGAAACGGACAAAAGAAAAAGTATTAGCTTTGAAAAATATTTAGTAGTCTGACCCCTTAATATTTTCACGAGTAACAGTGACTTTAACGGTTGCTATGCAAATCTCGTTTTCAACTATTGAGACAAAGGTGTCTAAGAGCAGAATGGTCGAAGTTGCAGATTGCGCCATTAGATGGTAGCAGACATCCTGCAGCGGCTGACATCTACCGGACGAAACTGAAACTTCATATGATCCTTTTCACTGTATTTATTTGGTCTAGGAATTAATTCGTGCGGGTGGACAAGAGATGGCGCAACGAACGGAGCGTCCCACAGTTCCGTGTATCCACACATGTGTTGCAAACCCCTGTCATCGCGTATCGTTCGTAGTATAGGGCAGTGGATTAAAGCGTCAACAACACCAGTTTGTAGTTAAGTGAACATGGCGCAATTTGTGCCTGATAAAGTGTTTTTGCGGGGTGTCCTGCTGCATTGCTTTAACATGCAGAAAAGTGCGACTGAAAGTCATCGTATTTTGGTGGAAGTGTATGGTGACCATGCTCTAGCTGAGCGAACGTGTCAGAAGTGGTTTGCACGGTTTAGAAGTGGTGATTTCGGCTTGGCAGACCAAGAGCGAGCTGGACAGCCAAAAAAATTTCAAGACGAAGAATTGACAGCATTGCTCGAGCAGGATTCGTGTCAAACGCAGGAACAACTTGCAGCAGCATTAGGCGTTGATCAAACAACAGTCTCCAAACGCTTGAAAGCCATGGGAATGATTCAAAAGATGTCACATTGGGTTCCACATGAATTGAAAGACAGAGACGTTGAAAGACGAAAAACCATTTGCGAATTGCTGCTTCAACGACAGAGCAGAAAGGGGTTTCTGCATCGAATTATTACGGGTGATGAGAAGTGGATCCATTACGAGAACCCTAAACGAAAAAAGGCCTGAGTGAAACCAGGTGAACCAGGTCCATCACAACCAAAACGAGATATTCACTGTGCAAAGGTTATGCTGTGCATATGGTGGGATATGAAAGGTGTGGTGTACTATGAGCTGCTGCAACCGGGTGAAACTATGAATGGAGAACGTTATCGACGACAATTAATGCGTTTGAAGCAAGCTCTGGCCAGAACACGACCAGAATGGGAGAACAGACATGATAAACTTATTGTTCAACATGATAACGCTCGCCCACATGTCGCAAAACCGGTCAAAACCTATTTAGAGAATGTCGGATGGGAAGTTTTACCCCACCCGCCGTATTCACCAGACGTTGCTCCTTCGGACTACTACTTGTTCGATTGCATGAACAACGATTTGATTGGACAGCGGTTTACTTCTTCAGAAGATATCGAAACATGGGTCTCTGACTGGATCGCTTCCAAGGATGAGGACTTCTTTCGCCACGGAATCCGTACATTGCCTGACAGATGGGCGAAAGTGGTGGCTAGCGATGGACAATATTTTTCTTAAGGTATTTATGTATTTTGTGTTTGTACTACAGCTTCAATGTGTGCGTACCAACCGCACGAATTAATTCCTAGACCAAATAGAAGAGTTTATTTTTACTATGGCTTGCAATGCATTATACCGATAAATTGGCTATGTCTTAGACATTTCAAGCTCATGAAGGTTAACAGGGCCCCACATTAAGAGGAGCTCTATGTAATATTTAAATTAAACATTAGAGAAGGATGGAGGATTGCAGATTTCTGGCCTTTCGGCATCTGTGGCCCAGGTAGCGGATCTAGTCCCCTAGTTTTTTGAGTGACAAGAGTTTTTTGAGTGTATAGTAAACTTACGACATATCTATTACAGTCTGCTTTCTGGCTTCCTCCCCCCCCCAGTTTTTATCTTCTAGAGCTGCATCTGCTATGGCCATATTAGCTCGTCACGTATCAGAGATGATGTCACTCAGCGATCACACTATTCAAGGAGAGGGAAGGAAGAAGCGTCCTGAGACCTGTATATTACGTACCATCCGTCATTTGCCTGATGTGACAGAAGAAAAACCCAGGATGGTTGCCTGAAAAAAGCTTTTTACATTTTGACCGTGTTCCTACCGGGAATCGAACCCGGGACCGTCCGCACCAAAAGCGAGAACGTTAGCAACTACGCTACACGGGCCATAAATTAAACATTAAAAAAAAAACACTACTTTATGTAATTATTTTCGACATTCATACATTAGACACTACATAGTAAAGAAAGAAAAAAAATGAATGGATAATGTCACTTATTTTCTAATTTTTCTATGGAGATTATTTCAACGGTGACGTTAAATGTTGTAAATGGAATGGCACACATTATCACAGGTCTAAAAGAAAATAAACGTTTGCTTAAAAGGCACTTCAGTACGTGTCTAAAGTTAGCCCCGCCCACATTTCAAATGCTACTCAAACTTTTCACATGGTTAGTGCTTCGTTCGTGCACATTAGTGCACTAAACATTGACGTTAGTGCTATCATAATTTAGGAGTTATTGGCGAATAACTCGGGCGGGGCTAACTTTAGATTTTTTAATTTTTACACAATTTTACACTAATTGTCAGACAGAAATGAGATAAACACCAGCGGTTAGTGCATCGTTAGTGCTTCCAGAAACACTAAGTACAAACGTTAGTGCTATCATAGTTTAGGAGTTATTAGTGAATAACTTCCGTAGGGCAAAATTTAAACTTATCGAATTTTTAAAAAATTGACACACAAAAGTGGGATAAACGTCAAACGTTAGTGCATCGTTAGTGCTTCCAGAAACACCAACTACTAACGTTAGTGCTATCATAGTTTCGGAGTTATTAATGAATAACTCACGGGGCTAGCCCCGCCCACATTTCAAATGCTTGTGGGATAAACGTCAAACGTTAGTGCATCGTTAGTGCTTCCAGAAACACCAACTACTAACGTTAGTGCTATCATAGTTTAGGAGTTATTAATGAATAACTCACGGGGCTATCCCCGCCCACATCTCAAATGCTAGTGGGATAAACGTCAAACGTTAGTGCATCGTTAGTGCTTCCAGAAACACAAACTACTAACGTTAGTGCTATCATAGTTTAGGAGTTATTAATGAATAACTCACGGGGCTAGCCCCGCCCACATTTCAAATGCTAGTGGGATAAACGTCAAACGTTAGTGCATCGTTAGTGCTTCCAGAAACACCAAATACTAACGTTAGTGCTATCATAGTTTAGGAGTAATTAATGAATAACTCACGGGGCTAGCCCCGCCCACATGTCCAAATGATTGTCGGATATACGTCAAACGTTAGTGCATCGTTAGTGCTTCCAGAAACACAAACTACTAACGTTAGTGCTATCATAGTTTAGGAGTTATTAATAAATAACTCACGCGGCTAGCCCCGCCCACTTTTCAAATGCTACTCAAACTTTCCACATGGTTAGTGCTTCGTTAGTGCACATTAGTGCACTAAACATTGACGTTAGTGCTATCATAATTAAGGAGTTATTGGCGAATAACTCGGGCGAAGCTAACTTTAGTTTTTTCAATTTTTACACAATTTTGGACTAATTGTCAGACAGAAATGAGAGAGAGGCCAGCGGTTAGTGCATCATTAGTGCTACCAGAATCGACAAGTACTAACGTTAGTGCTATCATAGCTTAGGAGTTATTAGTGAATAACTTCCGTAGGGCAAAATTTAAATTTATCGAATTTTTAAAAAATTACACACAAAAGTGGGATAAACGTCAAACGTTAGTGCACCGTTAGTGCTTCCAGAAACACCAACTACTAACGTTAGTGCTATCATAGTTTAGGGGTTATTAATAAATAACTCACGGGGCTAGTCCCGCCCACATTTCAAATGCTAGTGAGATAAACGCCAACGTTAGTGCATCGTTAGTGCTTCCAGAAACACCAAGAACTAACGTTAGTGCTATCAAAGTTTAGGAGTTATTAATGAATAACTCACGGGGCTATCCCCGCCCACATTTCAAATGCTAGTGGGATAAACGTCAAACGTTAGTGCATCGTTAGTGCTTCCAGAAACACAAACTACTAACGTTAGTGCTATCATAGTTTAGGAGTTATTAATGAATAACTCACGGGGCTAGCCCCGCCCACATTTCAAATGCTAGTGGGATAAACGTCAAACGTTAGTGCATCGTTAGTGCTTCCAGAAACACCAAATACTAACGTTAGTGCTATCATAGTTTAGGAGTTATTAATGAATAACTCACGGGGCTAGCCCCGCCCACATTTCAAATGATTGTCGGATATACGTCAAACGTTAGTGCATCGTTAGTGCTTCCAGAAACACCAACTACTAACGTTAGTGCTATCATAGTTTAGGAGTTATTAATGAATAACTCACGGGGCTAGCCCCGCCCACATTTCAAATGATTGTAGGATAAACGTCAAACGTTAGTGCATCGTTAGTGCTTCCGGAAACACCAACTACTAACGATAGTGCTATCATAGTTTAGGAGTTATTAATGAATAACTCACGGGGTTAGCCCCGCCCACATTTCAAATGATTGTGGGATAAACGTCAAACGTTAGTGCATCGTTAGTGCTTCCAGAAACACCAAGAACTAAAGTTAGTGCTATCATAGTTTAGGAGTTATTAATGAATAACTCACACGGCTAGCCCCGCCCACATTTCAAATGCTACTCAAACTTTCCACATAGTTAGTGCTTCGTTAGTGCATATTAGTGCACTAAACATTGACGTTAGTGCAATCATAATTAAGGAGTTATTGGCGAATAACTCGGGCAGGGCTAACTTTAGATTTTTCAATTTTTACACAATTTTGCACTAATTGTCAGACAGAAATGAGATAAAGACCAGAAGTTTGTGCATCGTTAGTGCTTCCAGAAACACCAAGTACTAACGTTAGTGCTATCATAGCTTAGGATTTATTAATGAATAACTTCATTAGGGCAAAACTTAAAATTATTCAATTTTTAAAAAAAATGACACACAAAAGTGGGATAAACGTCAAACGTTAGTGCACCGTTAGTGCTTCCAGAAACACCAACTACTAACGTTAGTGCTATCATAGTTTAGGAGTTATTAATATAAAACTCACGGGGCTAGTCCCGCCCACATTTCAAATGCTAGTGAGATAAACGCCAACGTTAGTGCTTCCAGAAACACCAAGAACTAACGTTAGTGCTATCAAAGTTTAGGAGTTATTAATGAATAACTCACGGGGCTATCCCCGCCCACATTTCAAATGCTAGTGGGATAAACGTCAAACGTTAGTGCATCGTTAGTGCTTCCAGAAACACAAACTACTAACGTTAGTGCTATCATAGTTTAGGAGTTATTAATGAATAACTCACGGGGCTAGCCCCGCCCACATTTCAAATGCTAGTGGGATAAACGTCAAACGTTAGTGCATCGTTAGTGCTTCCAGAAACACCAAATACTAACGTTAGTGCTATCATAGTTTAGGAGTTATTAATGAATAACTCACACGGCTAGCCCCGCCCACATTTCAAATGCTACTCAAACTTTCCACATAGTTAGTGGTTCGTTAGTGCACATTAGTGCACTAAACATTGACGTTAGTACAATCATAATTAAGGAGTTATTGGCGAATAACTCGGGCGGGCCTAACTTTAGATTTTTCAATTTTTACACAATTTTGCGCTAATTGTCAGACAGAAATGAGATAAAAGCCAGCGGTTAGTGCATCGTTAGTGCTTCCAGAATCGACAAGTACTAACGTTAGTGCTATCATAGCTTAGGAGTTATTAGTGAATAATTTCTGTAGGGCAAAATTTAAATTTATCGAATTTTTAAAAAATTGACACACAAAAGTGGGATAAACGTCAAACGTTAGTGCACCGTTAGTGCTTCCAGAAACACCAACTACTAACGTTAGTGCTATCATAGTTTAGGGGTTATTAATAAATAACTCACGGGGCTAGTCCCGCCCACATTTCAAATGCTAGTGAGATAAACGCCAACGTTAGTGCATCGTTAGTGCATCCAGAAACACCAAGAACTAACGTTAGTGCTATCAAAGTTTAGGAGTTATTAATGAATAACTCACGGGGCTATCCCCGCGCACATTTCAAATGCTAGTGGGATAAACGTCAAACGTTAGTGCATCGTTAGTGCTTCCAGAAACACAAACTACTAACGTTAGTGCTATCATAGTTTAGGAGTTATTAATGAATAATTCACGTTGCTAGCCCCGCCCACATTTCAAATGCTAGTGGGATAAACGTCAAACGTTAGTGCATCGTTAGTGCTTCCAGAAACACCAAATACTAACGTTAGTGCTATCATAGTTTAGGAGTTATTAGTGAATAACTCACGGGGCTAGTCCCGATCACATTTCAAATGCTACTCAAACTTTCCACATAGTTAGTGCTTCGTTAGTGCACATTAGTGCACTAAACATTGACGTCAGTGCTATCATAATTAAGGAGTTATTGGCGAATAACTCGGGCAGGGCTAACTTTAGATTTTTCAATTTTTACACAATTTTGCGCTAATTGTCAGACAGAAATGAGATAAAAGCCAGCGGTTAGTGCATCGTTAGTGCTTCCAGAATCGACAAGTACTAACGTTAGTGCTATCATAGCTTAGGAGTTATTAGTGAATAACTTCCGTAGGGCAAAATTTAAATTTATCGAATTTTTAAAAAATTGACACACAAAAGTGGGATAAACGTCATACGTTAGTGCACCGTTAGTGCTTCCAGAAACACCAACTACTAACGTTAGTGCTATCATAGTTTAGGGGTTATTAATAAATAACTCACGGGGCTAGTCCCGCCCACATTTCAAATGCTAGTGAGATAAACGCCAACGTTAGTGCATCGTTAGTGCATCCAGAAACACCAAGAACTAACGTTAGTGCTATCAAAGTTTAGGAGTTATTAATGAATAACTCACGGGGCTATCCCCGCCCACATTTCAAATGCTAGTGGGATAAACGTCAAACGTTAGTGCATCGTTAGTGCTTCCAGAAACACAAACTACTAACGTTAGTGCTATTATAGTTTAGGAGTTATTAATGAATAACTCACGTTGCTAGCCCCGCCCACATTTCAAATGCTAGTGGGATAAACGTCAAACGTTAGTGCATCGTTAGTGCTTCCAGAAACACCAAATACTAACGTTAGTGCTATCATAGTTTAGGAGTTATTAGTGAATAACTCACGGGGCTAGTCCCGATCACATTTCAAATGCTACTCAAACTTTCCACATAGTTAGTGCTTCGTTAGTGCACATTAGTGCACTAAACATTGACGTCAGTGCTATCATAATTAAGGAGTTATTGGCGAATAACTCGGGCAGGGCTAACTTTAGATTTTTCAATTTTTACACAATTTTGCGCTAATTGTCAGACAGAAATGAGATAAAAGCCAGCGGTTAGTGCATCGTTAGTGCTTCCAGAATCGACAAGTACTAACGTTAGTGCTATCATAGCTTAGGAGTTATTAGTGAATAACTTCCGTAGGGCAAAATTTAAATTTATCGAATTTTTAAAAAATTGACACACAAAACTGGGATAAACGTCAAACGTTAGTGCACCGTTAGTGCTTCCAGAAACACCAACTACTAACGTTAGTGCTATCATAGTTTAGGGGTTATTAATAAATAACTCACGGGGCTAGTCCCGCCCACATTTCAAATGCTAGTGAGATAAACGCCAACGTTAGTGCATCGTTAGTGCATCCAGAAACACCAAGAACTAACGTTAGTGCTATCAAAGTTTAGGAGTTATTAATGAATAACTCACGGGGCTATCCCCGCCCACATTTCAAATGCTAGTGGAATAAACGTCAAACGTTAGTGCATCGTTAGTGCTTCCAGAAACACAAACTGCTAACGTTAGTGCTGTCATAGTTTAGGACTTATTAATGAATAACTCACGTTGCTAGCCCCGCCCACATTTCAAATGCTAGTGGGATAAACGTCAAACGTTAGTGCATCGTTAGTGCATCCAGAAACACCAAATACTAACGTTAGTGCTATCATAGTTTAGGAGTTATTAGTGAATAACTCACGGGGCTAGCCCCGCCCACATTTCAAATGATTGTCGGATATACGTCAAACGTTAGTGCATCGTTAGTGCTTCCAGAAACACCAACTACTAACGTTAGTGCTATCATAGTTTAGGAGTTATTAATGAATAACTCACGGGGCTAGCCCCGCACACATTTAAAATGATTGTCGGATATACGTCAAACGTTAGTGCATCGTTAGTGCTTCCAGAAACACCAACTACTAACGTTAGTGCTATCATAGTTTAGGAGTTATTAATGAATATCTCACGGGGCTAGCCCCGCCCACATTTCAAATGATTGTGGGATAAAGGTCAAACGTTAGTGCATCGTTAGTGCTTCCAGAAACACCAACTACTAACGTTAGTGCTATCATAGTTTAGGAGTTATTAATGAATAACTCACGGGGCTAGCCCCGCCCACATTTCAAATGATTGTGGGATAAACGTCAAACGTTAGTGCATCGTTAGTGCTTCCAGAAACACCAAGAACTAAAGTTAGTGCTATCATAGTTTAGGAGTTAATGAATAACTCACACGGCTAGCCCCGCCCACATTTCAAATGCTACTCAAACTTTCCACATAGTTAGTGCTTCGTTAGTGCACATTAGTGCACTAAACATTGACGTTAGTGCAATCATAATTAAGGAGTTATTGGCGAATAACTCGGGCGGGCCTAACTTTAGATTTTTCAATTTTTACACAATTTTGCACTAATTGTCAGACAGAAATGAGATAAAGACCAGAAGTTTGTGGATCGTTAGTGCTTCCAGAAACACCAAGTACTAACGTTAGTGCTATCATAGCTTAGGATTTATTAATGAATAACTTCATTAGGGCAAAACTTAAAATTATTGAATTTTTAAAAAAAATGACACACAAAAGTGGGATAAACGTCAAACGTTAGTGCATCGTTAGTGCCTCCAGAAACACAACTTCTAACGTTAGTGCTATCATAGTTTAGGAGTTATGTATAAATAACTTACGAGGCTAGCCCCGCCCACATTTCAAATGCTAGTGAGATAAACGCCAACGTTAGTGCATCGTTAGTGCTTCCAGAAACACCAAGTACTAACGTTAGTGCTATCATAGATTAGGAGTAATTAATGAATAACTCACGCGGCTAGCTCCGCCTACATTTCAAATGCTACTCAAACTATCCATATGGTTAGTGCTTCGTTAGTGCACATTAGTGCACTAAACATTGACGTTAGTGCTATCGTAGTTTAAGAGTTTTTAATGAATAACTCGGGCGAAGCTAACTTTGGATTTTTCAATTTTAACACAATTTTACACTAATTGTGAGACAGAAATGAGATAAACAGCAGCGGTTAGTGCATCGTAAGTGCTTGCAGAAAGACCAAGTACTAACGTTAATGCTATCACAGTTTAGGAGTTATTAATGAATAACTCACGGGGCCACCCCTGCCCACATTTCAAATGCTACTCAAACTTTTCACATGGTTAGTGCTTCGTTAGTACACATTAAAGTACTATACATTCACGTTAGATCTATCATAATTTAGGAGTTATTGGCGAATAACTCGGGCGGGGCTAACTTTAGATTTTTCCATTTTTACACAATTTTACACTAATTGTCGGACAGAAATGAGATAAACACCAGCGATTAGTGCATTGTTAGTGCTGCAGAAATCACTAAGGACAAACGCTAGTGTTATCATAGTTTATGAGTTATTAGTGAATAACTGCTGCCTGGCAAAATTTAAATTTATCGATTTTTTTAAATATTGACACACAAAAGTGGGATAAACGTCAAACATTAGTGCATCGTTAGTGCTTCCAGAAACACCAAGTACTAACGTTAGTGCTATCATAGTTTAGGAGTTATTAATGAATAACTCACGCGGCTGCAAACGTAAATTTACCTAATATTACAATAAATATCCCACAAATATGGGGTAAACGTCAATGGTTAGTGCCTCTTTAGTCAATGGTAAATGCTCATTATTTAAGGACCCTCAAGGTTAGGGCCTATTCAATTCTTTGCCTAAGTTGACAATTTTCTTTTCTCTTGCGTCCCTTCTGCTTCTGTCGTTTTTTGGATGCTTCGATTGTGTCCATTTCGGAATAGAAACACCAAATATATCTCCGCAATAGTGCTTCAATTTCGTGCGACTCTTGCAAAGTTGCACTTACATTGCGTCGGTTTTTCGTATCTATCAGTGCTTGCTTCAGTGGCCGCACACAGTGGCGCTCTCTACCGGCAGCGCTCAATTACGAGCTGTGTAGCTTCGTTGTGCAAGAATCGGTTGAAGTGGAAGCACTGTTGCGGAGATATATTTGGGGTTTCTGTTTCGAAATGGGCACAATCAAACCAGCCGAAAAACGACAGATGCGGAAGGGACACAAGAGAAAGGAAAATTGTAACTTTAGCAAAGAATTGTTTGAAGGGGGCCCTCACCTTGAGTACCCTAAAATGGTGTAAGAACTGTGCGAAAAACACGTTCGGTTTCAGTTTTATTCCTTTTTGACAATGTTGCCACCACTTTCAGGCCCTGAAAAAAAATATATGTCGTACCCAAGGATATAACAAATTTTTAACCAAAAAATCAGGAACGTGTCTTCCCCAAAATTTTTTCTACATCTTTTTTTTTTTTTTTTTTTTTTTTTTTGAAATTTTCAATACGCAAAAAAAAATAAAGAAAATACGCACCGATAGTTTCGGAAAAAATTGCACATTTGGATCTACATAGTATCTACAATTTGTGAAACTTTCAAAAATGTTGGACCACTCCCACCAAAATTAAAAAATATTTAATTTTGAGTATGTATGATACGATAATCCGGAAAGGGGAGGGGGGTCAAAATTTTTGGGGACAGTTTTAGGTAAGGGTAACCTTTTTGGCCAATAGCGACTCAATTTGGATCAAGGACCGATTTTACTATCTTACCAGGAAAGACCCTTTATTGCATCTTGAGTGCTTCGAGAAACAGCAAGCACTAATGTTAGTACTATCATTGTTTATTAGTTATTAGTGAGTAATTCGGGCTTTTTGACTTGTTCAGCTATCACACACTTATATTCTTATTGTGTTACAAATGTGCAGCAAACTCCATTGTCAGTGCACTTCAGAATACTAAGCTCTAAGGATAGTGTTATTATATTTGTGAGTTATTAGTCAATAACTCGGGTCGAGCTAAGTTAATATTTATTAACTTTTACAATAATTGTCCCAAAAAAAGTGACACAAAAGCCTAAGGTTATTGCATCTTTAACTTTTCAAAATATCAAGCGCTATAATAATTAGCTCAACCTAATTGTTCCAGAAATGTTATTCTTAATTAAACACTAAACACTTAAGGTGTGTGAACTTGGCCCCCACTTGACGCACTAACGATAACATTAGTGTCAGTCGAGAGTGCATAGCTTGTGCTTCTTAATGCAAATAGTAGGGGCCTCAATATATCTAGTTGAGTCAGCAAAATTTTTTATGACGTCATAGGTCAAAGGTCAATGACCTTGGCCCGGGGTCAATGACCTAGGGGTACTTAGGACCACCCCCTCTAAATTTTGGCAGGGGTACATAGGACCACCATCCTTAAATTTTGGAAATCGCCAAATCTAAAAATTTGGTATTTTAACTTGGACCATAGTATGTACGGTACCACTATAAATTTGGGTGGTCCACCTCGTTCCCTTTCATGGGTACAAAATTGTCAAATTTTAGTACAACCACGTGTTTGGTTTTTTGTCCCAATTTATCCCCTTTGGTGAGGTCCTATTACCTTATATGGTTATATGGTTATGTATATTGGTCCATTCCCTATCATAAGACATGGGTATATTAATGCACCCCTTGAAAATTTTGGGAGGGATATCTTGGCCCACTCCTTCAATTTTAGAAATTGACCAATTTAAACATTTGGTATAATAGTATAGAACCCTAGTATGTATCACTATAAATTTGGGTGGTCCACCTCGTTCCCTTTAGGGGTACAAAATTGCCAAATTTTAGTACAACCACATGTTTGGTTTTGGACCAATTTATCCCCTTTGATGAGATTCTATTATCTTATATGGTTATATGGTCATGTATAGGGAGTCAATTTCCTATCATAAGTCATGGGTACAATGATGCACCCCTTTAAATTTTTTGGGAGGGGTACCTTGGCCTACCCCTTCAAATTTGGAAATTTTCCAATTTAAGCATTCGGTATCATAGTACATGGCATCAACATGTACCCTGATAAATTTGGGTGGTCCACCTAGTTCCCTTTCGTGGATAAAAAATTGCCAAATTATAAACATAAGCAATATGTTGTACCATTTGTTTGACTTTAGGCTCAATTCATCCCTTTTAATGAGGTCCTATTACCTTATATAGTTATATAATCATGTATAGGGGCTTAATTTCCTATTATAAGACATGGGTACATTGTTACACCCCTTTAAAAACTTGGGAGACGGTACCTTGGCTCATCCACTCAATTTTAGAAATTGTTTAATATAAGCATTTGTTATCATATTACAGGACTTCAACATGTGCTACTATAAATTTGGGTGGTCCACCTCGTTCCCTTTCACTGGTAAAGAACTACCAAAAAATCAAATTTCGGAGGTTATTGACCCATTTTATTTCATTTGATGAGGTCTTATTACCTTATATGATTATATGGGCATGTATAGAGGTCTATTTTATTTCTTAAGATATAGATACATTGGTGAACCCTTTGAAAAATTTGAAGTAGTACATTGGCTTCTACCTTAAATTTTGGAAATTGCCAAATTTAAACATTTAATATAGTACTATAGGATCCTAATATGTATTAGTATAAATTTGGGTGGTCCATTTTGTTTCCTTTCATGGGTAAAAAATTGTCAAAAAATGTAAATTTCGCAAGTGATTATTCCCTTTGATAAGGACGAATTGTGTATAGAGGTTTATTACCTTTATATTTTTATGTTCCCTTTTAAATTTTGTTGGGGTACATAGAACCATTCCTTAAATTTGGGAATTATCAAGTAACAAGTTGGTGTCCCTCTTATGGCCAACTATTCAGATTTTAAAGGTTATTGATCATAAGACACAGGTGTATTTGTGTACCAATCTTAAATTTTGAGAGGGGTACATTTCTTATTGTTAAATCAATAATTGGTAATTGTTCTTAAAATTGGATGGTATCACAATCTTTCGGTAAACCATTGCCAAATATTAGTATGATCACGTGGTCAGTTATTGACCTATGATGGGATTAGGAGTCCAGGACATTGTTACATTGAAACTTTGTAGGATAATTTGAGAATTGTCAAAATAAAATTACGTCATTAGTTTTGATTATTCTCGCCAAATATAAACGTAAGCAATACGATTTACCACGTGATTGACCTTGATGAGGTAGTGTAGAAGGATTCATTTCATTTGTTGTGGTACTTCTTAAGTTTGAGTACACACTTCTAGAAAACAGTTGGTTCTACTAAGATAAACAATTGACGGACATTGTTGACCTTATTGAACATATAATGATATGGTTAATTTTAAGACAGGTATATCGAGAGAAGTATTCTTTAAATTTGGGAATTGTGATAAACAGAATTTTAACATAAGACGCGAAATTTGAAACAATACATTGAACTTTAATCACAGCTCATAGTCTAAGATCATTGGTAGTGGTTGATTTGATCTTGAGCTTTAGAAATCTGATGGCTAAGCTTATTGCACCTTATGACTCATAGTCTAAAGGCAATACATGCTACAACACTGAAATTTAGTCACAAGGTGATGTAATCTGACACTGGCAAAGTTATTGTTGATGCAATTTGATTGGTTGATCACTATCTTTCGTGCAAGTTGATTGGCTGATCACTATCTTTCGTGCAATCTGATTGGTTGATGAATTTCAAATCTTTGCTGCATTCAGTTTTAAGTTTTGTTTAACATTTAAAAATCTTGGTTTCGTTCAACATTTTGCACTTATTGATAAATATGATCAATACCGTTTATTTGTTAATCGAATAGTTAAAAACCGGATAAAGTTTGATGATTAACCTTAAAACGTAAAATTTTTAGTTGGAAAATTTTTACTTTGAAATTTTTTGAATTTTTAAAATTTTTTTTTTCAAAATTTGTTTGAAATTTTTTGTTTGAATATTTTTCGTTTCAAAATTTTTAGTTTGAAATTTTTGTTTGAAAATTTTTTGATTGAAATTTTTCGTTTCCAAATTATTTGTTTAAAATTTGTTTGAAAAATTGTTTGAAACTTTTTGTTTCCAAATTTTGTTTGAATTTTTTTCGTTTGAATTTTTTTGTTTGATAATTTTGTTTTAAAATTTTTTGTTTGAAAAATTTTTTCGTTTCAAAATTTTGCTTGAAAATTTTGTTTGAAATTTTTTGTTTGAAATTTTTCGTTTCGAAATTTTTGTTTGTAAACTTTTTATTAGTTTTGGTTTGGAAAATTTTGGTTTGACATTTTTTAAGTTTGTGCACTCATTGATAAAGAACCGGAACTGTTTAGAACATAAACATCTGGCAACACTGTTTATCATGATGCAATAGTACACTCAGAATATGATAATGCAACGTCATCAGTTTTGCATCATATATAAGTATCGTTTGAGTTAGTATTCATGATAACGTGATCACGGCTACTTGTCTGCAGTTTCTAAACACACGTGATGTGATGAAATCATTTACCAAGATTACTGATTTACAACAAAATGTACCTTATAGAATCTTAGCTAGCCAAATAATCCCTACAAAGATTAAGGGATTTGGATTAAGAATCATAGTGAAGCTTGAAAATGATAAGAATATAATTTTATCAGCAAGATATTTACCCATGGAAGCATCAAAACAAGAACTGTTACGATTCTTAAATACTGGTTCTGTATCTTTATGTAACAAAGGATTCTTGGGTCGAAGTCATCAATTTGAATTTAGTACACAGCCGGATCAGTGAATTTGGTTTCGTCTGCAATTGTGATGAAATCATGAATTCAAACGTCAGCACATTCGACGTCAGACGTAGCTGTATGCTGAAATCTTTAATAGCAGAATGAGATCTATGAATTTGGTTGGTCAGCATGACGTCCGCAAATGTGATGAAATCATGAATTCAAACGTCAGCACATTCCTTTCCAATGACGTCGGCAATAACTCTATGAAAACAGCAAATTCCGTGTCAGCCCATGAAATCATTAGAGCAAGTGCGTTTCAGGAGGAAAGATGTGTACTTCTAACGATAAAGAAATCCTCTTCGCAAGCTATTATCCGATAAACAAAACATGTGATGATTGGTATCAGTGCTACAATGTTTGAACCTGTGATTCGATTGGGCAAAGCAGAACAATTTGTGTACAACTGACCTGTGAAGAATGGAACGAATCGACCAAATTAATGATTATTTTCATGATGAGCTAAATGTGACCATAGTCAAATAATTAGGCTCAGATCATGAAGTGGTGCTGCGTACAGTCCTCGAAGAGAAGATGGTGCTGTTACGTAAAAAGAGTTCATTGCATGTCTCTCGCAACATGGTGTTTCTAACGTAAACGGAATGGAACAAATTCATCAATGTATTCCAGTGTGTAAAACATGCAGTAGAAGTGTGCAACAAAACAAGTATATTCCTGAAAAAGTACTATTTTCAGAAATGTGTTATGCATATTGTACAACATGTATCTAGATGTTGTGATGGTTGTCAACATCGTTCGTGGGTGCATACCTGTATTGATAAACAGTTTATTTGTGATCAAATGGACATTGAGTTTCCACCAATTGACATTGCAATAGACCTTAAAAGACTTCAATTGGAATTAAAAATATATGCTAAAGACAAACTAGTGCAAGAAGTTCAAATAACATTATATCGACAATATCCAGATCCTATATCTGGTATGGATGTATGTGCAGTGTAATAAAATGATCCATTTCAATGATTTGTGTTTTTCATTTCAAGTACAACCCCATGTTTTGACGTGTACTATTGCATCATGAAATAAAACATTGTTGCCAGAGGTTTTTGTTCTAAACAGTTCCGGTTCCTTACTAACAGCACAATCTTAAAAAATTCAAACAAAAAATTTTCAAACAAAAATTTCAAACAAAAATTATCAAACAAAAAATTTTGAAAAAAAAATTTACAAAAAAAATAAAAAATTCAAACAAAATTTGAAACGAAAAATTTCAAACAAAAATTTTCAAACGAAAATAATCAAAAGTTTTGAAAAAAAGTTTTACAAAAAATTTTCAAAAAAAATTCAAACAAAAATTTGGAACCAAAAATTTACAAACAAAAATTTCAAACAAAAATTTTCAAACCAAAATTTAAAAATTTTGAAACAAAAGTTGTCAAAAAATTTCAAAAAATTCTGGAACAAAAGTTCAAACAAAAATTTGAAAAGAATTTTCAAACAAAAAGCTTCAAACGAAAAAATTTCGAACCAAAAATTTCAAATAAAATAATTACACGTTTCACGGTTAATCGTCAAATATTATCCGGTTTTTAACTATTCGATTAACATATAAACGGTTTTGATCATATTTATCAATAAGTGCAAAATGTTGAACGAAACCAAGATTTTTAAATGTTAAACAAAACTTAAAACTGAATGCAGCAAAGATTTGAAATTCATCAACCAATCAGATTGCATGAAAGATACTGATCAGCCAATCAGATTGCACGAAAGATAGTGATCAGCCAATCAAATTGCATCAACAATAACTTTGCCAGTGTCAGATTACATCACCTTGTGACTAAATTTCAGTGTTGTAGCATGTATTCCCTTAAGACTATGAGCCATAAAGTTCAATAAGGTTAGCCATCAGATTTCTAAAGCTCAAGGTCAAATCAACCACCACCAATGATCTTAGACTATGAGCTGTAACTAAAGTTCAATGTATTGTTTCAAATTTCGCGCCTTATGATAAAATTCTGTTTATGAAAATTCCTAAATTTAAAGAATACTTTTCTCGATATACCTAAGTCTTAGAATTAATCATATCATTATATGTTCAATAAGGTCAACAATGTCCGTCAATTGTTTACCTTAGTAGAACCAACTGTTTTCTAGAAGTGTGTACTCAAACTTAAGAAGTACCACAACAAAGGAAATGAATCCTTCTACACTACCTCATCAAGGTCAATCACGTGGTAAATCGTATTGCTTACGTTTATATTTGGTCCATAGGCTAGAATAATCAAAACCAATGACGTAATTTTATTTTGACAATTCTCAAATTATCCTACAAAGTTTCAATGTAACAATGTCTTGGACTCCTAATCCCATCATAGGTCAATAACTGATCACGTGTGACAATGATTTACCCAATGAATGAGATACCATCCAATTTTAAGAACAATTACCAATTATTTATTTAACAATAAGAAATGTGCCCCTCCCAAAATTTAAGATTGGTATACAAATACACCTGTGTCTTATGAAAAAAGTAATAAATCCTGTACTCATTCAATAATAAATCCGTATTTAAAAAATAGGTCAATAACCTTTAAAATTTTGAATATTTGCCCTTAAGATGAACACCAACATTTACAATGGGTCCTAGAAAATGTTTACCGAATTTTGTTATTTGATAATTCCCAAATAGAAGGGAACAAACATATAAAGGTAATAAACCTCTGTAGATACCCACATAACGTGCTAAATACTTATCAAAGGGGTCAATAACCTCCGAAATTTGATTTTTGGTAGTTTTTTACCCATGAATAGACCCCTATACATAACCATATAGCCATATAAGGTAATAGGACCTCATCCAAGGGGATAAATTGTGCCAAAAAACCAAACACGTGGTTGTACTAAAATTTGGCAATTTTGTACCCCTAAAGGGAACGAAGTGGACTACCCAAATTTATAGTGATACATACTAGGGTTCTATACTATTATACCAAATGTTTAAATTGGTCAATTTCTAAAATTGAAGGGGTGGGCCAAAGCACCCCTCCCAAAATTTTCAAGGGGTGCATTTATATACTCATGTCTTATGATAGGGAATGGACCAATATGCATAACCATATAACCATATAAGGTAATAGGACCTCACCAAAGGGGGTAAATTGGGCCAAACGTGGTTGTACTAAAATTTGGCAATTTTGTACTCATGAAAGGGAACGAGGTGGGCCACCCAAATTTATAGTGGTACATAATATGGTCCTAGGTTACCATACCAAATTTTTAGATTTGGCACTTTCCAAAATTTAAGGGGTGGGCCGAGGTACCCCTGCCAAAATTTAGAGGGAGTGGTCCTAAGTACCCCTAGGTAGTAATGGGTAAATTCCCGGGAATATTCCCTGGGAATATTCCCGGGAAGATTCCCAAAATGGGAATTTATCCGGGAATTTATGTACAATCAGAAAGAAAATTGCATTCTATTACTATATTATGATTTCAAAGTTGAATTAATTTTTATATCACAGCATATTATTACTGTTTTTCACAGAGGATTCTTTAAAATCTATATATTCTGAACGGTACTATGTTACTTTATTAACACTCTATTATATTTAGAAAGTACGCATAAATGTATATTTATTTGCAATATGTTCTATCAATTAAATATGTGCGAAAAAATTATAATGCTATAACTATAAAAACTATAATAGAAATTAACAGTAATGCTTCGTGCTTCGGGAAGCAACAACGATGCACTAACTTTTGACGTCTATCTCACCTTTGTAGGACAATAATTGTAAAATTAGAAAAATTTCAATTTAATGTCGCAAATGATATTCACTAATGGGCAATAACGAAGCATTAACCATGTGAAATGTTTTTTTTTTTTTTTTTTTTTTTTTTTTTTTTTTTTTTTTTAGTATTTGAGATGCGTGCGGGGCTAAATTTAGACACGTAGCACTTTCCATTTTGTAAAATTCTTCCCCCAAATTTAAAAGCACTAATAATCATATATTAGTGTAATGGTTACTATTACGTACGAGAATTTAACGCAATGAAAAATACTCATGCATTTCTTTTGGGAGCTTCGTGACTTACAACTTTCTATATCTACACTTATTGAGGACACTAACGAAACTATTACTATTTTCTAGAAACACTAACGATACACTAACGAATGGCACTAATCTTTTCGTTAGTACTCAAAGTGGGGGGAGCAACTTAACGATATGTCCAAAGGGTTTTTTTACTTGCAGTTCCTACACCAATGAAGCACTAACAATAGGGTTGCTGCATTAAGAAACACTAACGATGCACTAACACGTGCACTAAAAGAGATCATTAGAGCTTTTGAATTTCGCGGTAATTCGACGCAATGAAAAATTTCCCATGCATTTCTTATGGGAGTTTCGTGACTTATAATTGGCGATATCCACACTGATATTTAAGCACTAACGAAACTATTAGCATTTTCAAGAAGCACTAACGCTGCAATAACGAATGACACTAATCTTTTCGTTAGTGCTCAAAGTCGGGGGGGGGGGGGGCTAGTTCATGCTAGGCACAAAGTTTTTTTTACTTGTAGTTCCTAAACTAATGAAGCACTAACGTTAGGGTTGGTTCGCTAAGAGGCACTAACGATACACTAACAATTGCACTAGAAAAAGTCATTAGTGCTTTTGAATTTGGCGGGAATTTAACGCAAAGAAAACTTCCTCATGCATTTCTAATGGGAGTTTCGTGACTTACAATAGGCTATATCTACACTAATAGTGAAACACTAAGGAAACTTAGTATTTTCTAGAAGCACTAACGATGCACTAACGAACGGCACTAATCACTTTGTTAGTGTTTAAGTGGGGGACCAAGTTCATGCTAGGCCCAAAGAGTTTTTTTTACTTCTAGTCCCTATACTAATGAAGCACTAACGTTACGGTTGGTGCACTAAGAAACACTAGCGATGCACTAACCATTGCATTGAAAGATATCATTAGTATTTTTGAATTTCGCGGTAATTCGACGCAAAGAAAAATTCCCCATGCATTTCTTATGGGAGTTTCGTGACACGTAATTAGCCATAACCACAATAATATTAAAGCACTAACGAAACTATAAGTGTTTTATAGAAGCACCAACGATACACTAACGAATGATACTAATTTTATCGTTAGTGCTTGAAGTAGGAGAGCAACGTGAACTTGGCCCCTCTACACGTTTTTTACTTATAGCACCTACGCTAATGAAGCACTAACGTTCGCGGTTGATGCAATAGGAATCGATGCACTAACGATTACACTGGGAGAGGTCATTAGTGCTTTTGCATTTGGCGGTAATTTGACGCAATGAAAAATTCTGCATGCATTTTTACGGAAGTTTCGCGACATAATTGGCTATATCTACACTAATATTGAAGGACTAACGAAATTATTAGTATTTTCTAGAAGCACTAACGATGCACTAACGAATGGTACTAATTTTATCGTTATTGCTTGAAGTAGGGACTCAGCGTGAACTTCATTAATAACTCTTAAACTACGATAGCACTAACGTCAATGTTCAGTGCACTAATGCGCACTAACGAAGCACTAACCATGTGGAAAGTTTGAGTATCATTTGAAATGTGGGCGGGGCTAGCCCCGTGAGTTATTCATTATTAACTCCTATACTATGATAGCACTAACGTTAGTACGTGGTGTTTCTGGAAGCACTAACGATGCACTAACCGCTGGTCTTTATCTCATTTCTGATTGACAATTAGTGCAAAATTGTGTAAAAATTGAAAAATCTAAAGTTAGCCCCGCCCGAGTTATTCGCCAATAAGTCCTTAATTATGATAGCACCAACGTCAATGTTTAGTGCACTAACGTGCACTAACGAAGCACGAACCATGTGGAAAGTTTGAGTAGCATTTGAAATGTGGGCGGGCCTAGCCGCGTGAGTTATTCATTAATAGCTCCTAAACTATGATAGCACTAACGTTAGTTCCTGGTGTTTCTGGAAGCACTAATGATGCACTAACGTTTGACGTTTATCCCACTAGCATTTGAAATGTGGGCGGGGCTAGCCCGGTGAGTTATTCATTAATAACTCCTAAACTATGATAGCACTAACGTTAGTAGTTGGTGTTTCTGAAAGAACTAACGATGCACTAACGTTTGACGTATATCCCACTTTTGTGTCAATTTTTTAAAAATTCGATAAATTTAAATTTTGCCCTGCGGAAGTTATTCACTAATAACTCATAAATTATGATAACACTAGCGTTTGTTCTTAGTGTTTTCTGGAGCACTAACAATGCACTAACAGCTGGTGTATATCTCATTTCTGTCTGACAATTAGTGTAAAATTGCGTTAAAATTGAAAAATCCAAAGTTAGCCCCGCCCGAGTTATTCGCCAATAACTCCTTAATTATGATAGCACTAACGTCAATATTTAGTGCACTAATGTGCACTAACGAAGGACTAAACATGTGGGAAGTTTGAGTAGTATTTGAAATGTGTGCGGGGCTACCCGCGTGAGTTATACATTAATAACTCCTAAACTATGATAGCACTAACGTTAGTTCTTGGTGTTTCTGGAAGCACTAACGATGCACTAACATTTGACGTTTATCCCACTAGCATTTGAAATTTGGGCGTTTCTAGCCCCGTGAGTTATTCATTAATAACTCCTAAACTATGATAGCACTAACGTTAGTAGTTGGTGTTTCCGGAAGCACTAACGATGCACTAACATTTGACGTCTATCCCACTTTTGTGTGTCAATTTTTAAAAAATTCGATACATTTAAATTTTTCCCTACGGAAGTTATTCATTAATAACTTCTAAGCTATGATAGCACTAACGTTAGTAGTTGGTGTTTCTGGAAGCACTAACGATGTACTAACCGCTGGTCTTTATCTCATTTCTGCCTGACAATTAGTGCAAAATTGTGTAAAAATTGAAAAATCTAAAGTTAGCCCCCCCGAGTTATTCGCCAATAACTCCTTAATTATGATAGCACTAACGTCAATGTTTAGTGCACTAATGTGCACCATCGAAGCACTAACCATGTGGAAAGTTTGAGTAACATTTGAAATGCGGGCGGGGCTAGCCGCGTGAGTTATTCATTAATAACTTCTAAACAATGATAGCACTAACGTTAGTTCTTGGTGTTTCTGGAAGCACTAACGATGCACTAACGATGCACTAAAGCTTGACGTTTATCCCACTAACATTTGAAATGTGGGCGGGGCTGGCCGCGTGAGTTATTCATTAATTTCTCCTAAACTATGATAGCACTAACGTTAGTAGTTGGTGTTTCTGGAAGCACTAACGATGCACTAACGTTTGACGTTTATGCCACTAGTATTTGAAATGTGGGCGGGGCTAGCCCCGTGAGTTATTCATTAATAACTCCTAAACTATGATAGCACTAACGTTAGTAGTTGGTGTTTCTGGAAGCACTAACGATGCACTAACGTTTTACGTATATCCCACTAGCATTTGAAATGTGGGCGGGGCTAGCCCCGTGAGTTATTCATTAATAACTCCTAAACTATGATAGCACTAACGTTAGTAGTTGGTGTTTCTGGAATCACTAACGTTTGACGTTTATCCCACTTTTGTGTGTCAATTTTTTAAAAATTCGATAAATTTAAATTTTGCTTTGCGGGAGTTATTCACTAATAACTCATAAACTATGATAACACTAGCATTTGTTCTTAGTGTTTTCTGGAGCACTAACAATGCACTAACCGCTGGTGTTTATCTCTTTTCTGTTTGACAATTAGTGTAAAATTGTGTTAAAATTGAAAAATCTAAAGTTAGCCCCGCCCGAGTTATTCGCCAATAACTCCTTAATTATGATAGCACTAACGTCAATATTTAATGCACTAATGTGCACTAACGAAGCACTAGCCATGTGGAAAGTTTGAGTAGCATTTGAAATGTGGGCGGGGCTAGCCGCTTGAGTTATTCATTAATAACTCCTAGACTATGATAGCACTAACGTTAGTTCTTGGTGTTTCTGGAAGCACTAACGATGCACTAACGTTTGACGTTTATCCCACTAGCATTTAAAATGTGGGCGGGGCTAGCCCGGTGAGTTATTCATTAATAACTCCTAAACTGTGATAGCACTAACGTTTGTAGTTGGTGTTTCTGGAAGCACTAACGATGCACTAACGTATGACGTATATCCCACTAGCATTTGAAATGTGGGCGGGGCTAGCCCCGTGAGTTATTGATCAATAACTCCTAAACTATGATAGCACTAACGTTTGTAGTTGGTGTTTCTGGAATCACTAACGATGCACTAACGTTTGACGTATATCCCACTTTTGTGTGTCAATTATTTAAAAATTCCATAAATTTAAATTTTGCCCTGCGGGAGTTATTCACTAATAACACATAAACTATGATAACACTAGCATTTGTTCTTAGTGTTTTCTGGAGCACTAATAATGCACTAACCGCTGGTGTTTATCTCTTTTCTGTCTGACAATTAGTGTAAAATTGTGTTAAAATTGAACAATTTAAAGTTAGCCCCGCCCGAGTTATTCGCCAATAACTCCTTAATTATGATAGCACTAACGTCAATATTTAGTGCACTAATGTGCACTAACGAAGCACTAGCCATGTGGAAAGTTTGAGTAGCATTTGAAATGTGGGCGGGGCTAGCCGTATGAGTTATTTATTAATAACTCCTAAACTATGATAGCACTAACGTTAGTTCTTGGTGTTTCTGGAAGCACTAACGATGCACTAACGTTTGACGTTTATCCCAGTAGCATTTGAAATGTGGGCGGGGCTAGCCCCGTGAGTTATTCATTAATAACTCCTTAACTGTGATAGCACTAACGTAAGTAGTTGGTGTTTCTGGAATCACTAACGTTTGACGTTTATCCCACTTTTGTGTGTCAATTTTTTAAAAATTCGATAAATTTAAATTTTGCCCTGCGGGAGTTATTCACTAATAACTCATAAACTATGATAACACTAGCATTTGTTCTTAGTGTTTTCTGGAGCACTAACAATGCACTAACCGCTGGTGTTTATCCCTTTTCTGTCTGACAATTAGTGTAAAATTGTGTTAAAATTGAAAAATCTAAAGTTAGCCCCGCCCGAGTTATTCGCCAATAACTCCTTAATTATGATAGCACTAACGTCAATATTTAGTGCACTAATGTGCACTAACGAAGCACTAGCCATGTGGAAAGTTTGAGTAGCATTTGAAATGTGGGCGGGGCTAGCCGTATGAGTTATTTATTAATAACTCCTAAACTATGATAGCACTAACGTTAGTTCTTGGTGTTTCTGGAAGCACTAACGATGCACTAACGTTTGACGTTTATCCCACTAGCATTTGAAATGTGGGCGGGGCTAGCCCCGTGAGTTATTCATTAATAACTCCTTAACTATGATAGCACTAACATTAGTAGTTGGTGTTTCTGGAAGCACTAACGATGCACTAACGTTTGACGTTTATCCCACTTGTGTGTGTCAATTTTTTAAAAATTCGATAAATTTAAATTTTGCCCTACGGAAGTTATTCACTAATAACTCCTAAACTATGATAGCACTAACGTTAGTACTTAGTGTTTCTGGAAGCTCTAACGATGCACTAACCGCTGGTGTTTATCTCATTTCTGTCTGACAATTAGTGTAAAATTGTGTAAAAATTGAAAAATCTAAAGTTAGCCCCGCCCGAGTTATTCGCCAATAACTCCTAAATTATGATAGCACTAACGTCAATGTTTAGTGCACTAATGTGCACTAACGAAGCACTAACCATGTGAAAAGTTTGAGTAGCATTTGAAGTGTGGGCGGGGCTAACTTTAGACACGTCACTTCAGTTAATGAAAGAAAAAGATGTAGTATTATTACCTTGCGTGCCTCTTTTATGCTTCACTTTTATATATACTGTGTCAACATTGACACCTAAAACTGCAATCAACTCACCGTTCTTCTAAAAGGTAGAAGTCGATAAGTACTGAAGGAGAGGAAAAAAAAAACGGAAAAAAATAAAAGAATTATAATGATCCTTTTTTTCTTGTAAAAAAATATTTAACGGCAATGACCGTGAGAACATTACCACCTTGTCATGTATCAATCAAATAATACTGTTCCAATTCAGTGTTGCAAGTATACGTGATGTGTTATTAAATTTTAGTGAATAACTTTAAGACAAAAGTGATAGCCGAAATCACAAAAGGAACCAAATCAAATTGGAGTCCGAAAATCAAAAATCGGATATTTTCGATTTTCGATTTTTTTCCTATTATAACTTCCTTGGTTTTAGAGAGATCTAGTTCTGAGTTGTCAGGAATATACTTCATTCGGATATCTAATTTTCTAGACCATTTTCAACAAATCACAGTTAGTGTTGCTAACTGGAGAAATTATTATTTTCCTATTCTTGGGTCAAAACTTTCTAAATTTATGTTTATAAATCCGTATCTATACGTACGAACTAGGGATGGCCACAAAGTTCCGGTTCCGTCGGAACCGGTTCCGCGAAGAACCGGTTCTCGGAGATCCGGTTTTCAGAACCGGTTCTGGAACCGGTTCCGGACCTGGATCCGAAAACCCGGTTCCAGAACCGGATCTTAAGAACCGGTTCCAGACCTGGATCCGAAAACCCGGTTCCAGAACCGGATCTTAAGAACCGGTTCCAGACCTGGATCCGAAAACCCGGTTCCAGAAACGGATCTTAGAAACCGGTTCCAGACCTGGATCCGAAAGCCCCCAAAGACCCGTAAAGGGGGCACAAAGTTCACCTTCAAAAATAATGCAAAGAGGACCATGCGCTTGTGCCTTCCCCGCCCAGACCCGCTTGTGCCCCCAGAAAAAAAAAATTTGGTCCACCAGTGGGTGTTTAGCCAAATGATTTGGCCAGTTTGCCTGTTTGGCCAATGAGTTTGCCAGTTACCCAGTTTATTTAGCCAAATGAGACAAGCTGCCGCCGCCTGGGCGCCTGCCTGTCGCTTCCACCATTTCATCTAGCATACTGTTCACAGCTTGCCAGCAGCTCGCGTTTAGCGTAGGGATGGTAACAAAACCGGTTCTGTTTTCAGAACCGGTTCCAGACCTGGATCCGAAGAACCGGTTCTAGACCTGGACCCGAAGAACCGGTTCTAGACCTGGATCCGAAGAACCGGTTCCAGACCTGGATCTGAAGAACCGGTTCCAGACCTGGATCCGAGAAACCGGTTCCGGAACCGGATCTTCTAGAACCGGATCCGTTCAGACCCGAAAACCGGTTCCACCAGGAACCGGTTCTGGCCATCCCTAGTACGAACGCAAGTTAACTTAAGCCACTTGAACACCAGTCTTTACTTAACAAAAGCAAGTGCACATCGTTACAATTGAGTAATTAGAGAACTCTCCAACAGGCCCGTATCCAGAGCGGGGCCTAGGGGGGGCGCCCCCCCATAATTTTTGCGGGCCCCCCTAAAATTTTCACGGTAGGCTTGCAAATGAACTACACTGTTAAAAATACTTTCTTAAATCTGAGAAACCGTTTCTTATCTGTGCACCGAGAATATCTTTTCTTAGAAACAAGAGTTTGAAACTCTCATTAATGAGAAGTGAAGAAACGTAGATGATATTGTATAAAGAGAAATGAGAAAATATACTGTTACTTTCCTTATGAATGAGAATTGCCAAATCTTATTTCTAAGAAAATATTGTCTCGGTGCACAGATAAGAAACGGTTTCTCAAATTTAAGAAATTATTTTTAACAGTGTATAATATGGTGATGAACTATAATATTTTTGGATCGGGCCCCCCTAAATTTTTGGGCTGGCTACCGGCCTGCTCTCCAAAAATTCGAATTTAGTTTCTAATCCTTGATTTTCTTTCCTTTTCTGTTTATCATAATTATTTTTTTTAATTACAAGCTTCGTTTTATAGATATCGACATCTACTTCTAGGATAATCATTAATAATTATTATTCAGTGAATGTCCAACTAGAATCAAACTCTGGATCATATGCACCAAGAACATTGTACTCGATCAATATTTCAATTAAATTCCACTCAAATAGGATACAAGGGAATAATTAAAGATGATTTATTAATTTTAATACTTATTTCTTCACCTGATTGAGCTGAATTGAGTCAGATTATGAATATATTTTGCATTTTAAAAATTTTGTTGTTGGCAATTACTAAGTTAAAATGAAAATGAAATGAAATCTTTTAGTTTAACGTCCCACGGTTATGCCCTTTAGGCTAAGGGAGATGGATGATTAAGGCAAGTGAATGATAATGGAAGAATTGGTGGAATGAGAAAGTGAGAGAAAATAGGAATAATCCGAAAAAACGTGGACACGATGTTGTCCACGACAAACTTTCCTGACCGGAGATCGAACCAAGTACCCTGTGCACTGGAGGTAAGCGCTCTATCACTGAGCCACCATCCTGTCGTTACTAAGTTAAAATTTGAATACAGGGTGGCCCAAAAGTAGGTATACAGTACCGTGCTGATCAGTTCATTGGATTTTATATAATTTCTTATTGTTATCCATCAGGTAGACTTATTTTCTTTATTATTTGTTCTTAATGCCTTTTTACTTATACCTTAAGCTTGGAACAGCCGAAACAAATACACCCGGAAACTAGTGTTTATCCTTGATCAATACACGGGAGTAGGTCTATATTTACTTTTGGACCACTCTGTATTATTAGCGTTTAAAGAGAAAAATGTCTAAAGATGAGATATAGTCCTATGCCAGTCGTTAAATGCCATGGACCTGAACAAAATTATATGGGATGAGTGTAAATCCTCATTCGTAGTTTCCGATAAGAATCAAGAAAAATACTTTTATTTGAAAATCTAAAAATCGATACTGTAGGTAACCGCGTTATCTACTAAAATGAAGGTGATATTGATGCACACACATTCAATGATTCATATTATGAAACTAGCAAAATACCAGAATAAAGTATGGTTAATTATATACAAACCGAAATTTAACTATAAAATTGTCCGAAGGTAAGACATGTATCAATAGGTAGATTATATCGAGCTGAACAAAATGGAACGCTGGAGGGTAAATTGTCATGCTTAGTTTTTGAGAAAATCGAGGAAAAAGAATTTTTATGGTGATAAAACGCAACTTACACAATCAATTTATTAATATAAGTACATGAGTGTGCTCCTCATACCTTCCTCCTTAGTCATGCACAAATAAAGTTTTTTTTTTTTTTAATAATTTTTGTTAACAGAATTTTAAAAAAGCTTTTTAGTATGATATGTTTTAATGTTTGTTTTTCAGTACAATACCTCTTATATTTTGCTTTCTATTATGATTTATTTTTTAAAAATATTTTTTTTTTTACTTTTCAGTACAAGTTATTTTATTTTCTAAATAATGCATATTTTCAGGAAAATATTTATTTTATTCTATTTTTTTTACTTTTTAGTACAAGATGCTTTTATTTTTTAAAAGAATATATGATTTCAAAAATATTCATTTTATTTTATTTTTATTCGACTTTTTGCTATAACATATGTTCACATTCAATCAGTTATTGAAATCTATCGTTATTTTCACAATATCAACCGTTTACAAGGATCTCCTGCGTGTTAGAATGTACATCCCAACTATGTAGCATTTCTGGTTGCATAACGGAACAGGATATATATACAGTTAGTCGGGAGCAAGAAAACAATGGAGCATTGTACAGTCACGAACATTAATAAATGGAGGCTGAAGCCATTATTTCTTATGGCTCCAACCTCCATTTATTTATGTTCTTGACTATACTGTTACTCGACTTAAGTCGCTGCATAATAGCTCATCCAATCCATGACGTCGTTAAAATGAGTTAAATTAAGATTGCAAGATTTGAGAACAAATTTGAATCAGGACATGTATGAATCATTGAGAGTTAAAGCATGTAAATAAATAATATATTATAAGTAATTGTTCTCTATGTTCGGATTATGTGTGTATCTCTTAGGACCATGTGCATTACTTCTAGGAGAAGTCAAACGACAATAGATAGATCCATCAGATTGTCAAAGAACGACATACTTCTTAACGCAGTACTGTAAATATTCCATTTTCTCGAAAATCGTGCATAGGAATTCACCATTCAAGCATGTCATTTTGTCCAGCTAGTGTTGATCTATTGATTGACATACAAGTATGCCTTATCTTTGGACAATATTTTAGATAAACACAAATTAAAAATTAAGAATTAATGATAACTTTCGGCTGGATCTCGTTAACCGTACTATGTACTGTCATTTTACTATTGTCATAATGAAAAGGTTTGTTAACGTATGCTTCAGTATCAGTTTCATCTTGATAAATAGTTTGGTCAGTGGCGTATTTGGGATTTTGTTTCGGGGAGCTATGCACAACAGGGGGAAGCAAGGGGGACAATTGCCCACCTGAATTTGAGAATTAAATATATTTTAATTTATGCATAAATTGAAGTTTTAATGGCAAAACATGCAGACTGGTGAATCGTATGTGATATGATACCTACACATAGAAATGTAGCAGTGAATCTAACATTTTATTCTATTCATAGAAGAAAAAGGAAGCATCCTCTTGGCCTACGTAATTTCCCGGCCTACTTATTTCCTCCTCTAGATGTTCTTTAATTCAAACATTTAACTTTCTTTATAACTAAACCATATAAATATTCCTTTGCTATAATGACCAAAGTCCCATTATGTTGATATCCGTTCAAGTTGGTATGGAACACCAGTTTCGTTTATCAGCTCTTCTTAGTTTTGGTGTTACTGACGAACGGGCAACTTGAATCAGAACTAACAACGGCCGAAAGTATGATAGAAGAAACGAAAGAAAATAACAACTAACGAAAAGAAAGAAGAGTAGAATGGACGAAAGAAAGAAGAAAAGACCACAGTTCTTACATGGAATAAAATTTGACAAATACAGTATTATTTCTGAACAAAGAGCATAAGGAAATGGAAAGTCAATGAAATTCTTAGAAATGGTAAGAAGGATTATTGTTGTATGTGGAATGCGAAAAACTAACAAATTTATTTCCGGAGAGGTTGAGCCCGATAGCCCCCTAAATACGCCACTGAGTGTGGTTATCGTACATCATTAATTATTAGGATTATGAAACATTCGTTTTTCAAGACTTTCTCAAAAACTACGCATGACAATTTACGTTCACTCATATAATTGTGTTCGGTTCCATAAGATATGTCGATTTGTATACGCCTGATCGTTATAAACAGTATATATATATATATATATATATATATATATATATATATATTCGTTAAACACTAATAATATTGGATTTACTTGTGAGTACACAGAATTTTCAAAAGGATACTTTAAAAAGAAAAAAAAAACAACTACATTTTATCAACTTTTTCATAGTATTATAGTATTTACCTAAGAGTTCTTAAGAAACAGAATGAAATATTTTGATGATTTGATTTTTTTCTGAAATTTAATGAAATGGCAACTCTGATTTCGTGCTTGATTTGAATTACGAAGAAAACTTTTTACGAGTACAGTTTTTATTATTTATTTTTCTTCTTCTTTACAGTTTGTTTAACTGCTCCGTGAAGACTGATAGACACGTATATAAAAGAAAAAAATGACAGAAAATTAAGATACAAACACATCCTGGAGAAACATTTTTGAAAGTCTAAGTCACGTCTGGCTGTGATCAGACAGCTTAATCAAGCATCGAACAAACCCTGTCATTAAGTTTTCTATAATAAAGGAGTGTAAAAATATGAATTCACTGTGGTCAATCACAGTAGGTCAGTTAATACAAGAAACAATTGCCCTCTTCCGCTTTGTTTGAAGTTATTGTCTTTTAACAGCTACAGGTAACAGAGGACAGGCTATTGGGACATTAGGTCATTCTACATTACGTTTACAAGTTTGACACACCAATCAATGTCGGTGACGTCTCCTTTTCAAATAAGGGACTGTTTTACTTTGGGTTATTTCGATAACAAGAAAATTGCAATTTTAAACATGTACAGTTTAAACAAGATTAAATATACAGATAGCACTGTATTTATATTGTAAATGGGTTATAGCAGTGGTGTAATGGTAGAATTTTTTGGTAGGATTCTACGACACACATCAGTTGATAGAGGAAGGTGAGCCAAAGCGGATAAATTAATGTGTTTGCCATTTACTCTTACTAAAGCAGAAGATATTAAAATTTAACCAGCTACGAATTCAGGTGCGTAACATGAAATTCAGACCTGTTGCATTTTGTCACTTTCCACAACCGTCTGGGCAAAGTGAATAATGCTCTATGATAAACTACATACCGTCAGATCACAAAGGAAATATATCATAAAATACGTTCTATCATAACATATTTCCTTTGAATATAATACAATTTAAAAATTATTGTAGCACAAAAACACTATATTGATTTTTACTATTGGGTTCTGTCTATTCCTTGTGAGTTATTTGTGTCTTGTATCAACTTGATATTTAGGTTTTAAGATAACATTGATCACAGTGAAATAGTCTACACTTCACTTCGCTATTCATGACCCAGATCACAAAAGCAGAAACCAAATCACTGTAGGTTATGCATCCTTCATATACTCATGCTTCACAATTGCCACATTGGATTCAATCGTGAAAAGGAAGGTTACAAATATCCTTGCACAAACAGAACAATAATAGCTTCTCTTTTGTTGTTAGTCATTTTCTTCTATTTTGCTTGGTCAGTATTTTTGAACAATGGTTTACTCTTAATGTTGTTGCCTCTTCCCTCTAAATGTCTCACTTTTTGAGCTGTTGTTATTGGAGTGGAAGTAAGGACCTCTGAACTTTCGGACATTTTCTGTACTTTCGTGTAAATTTATCTGCTGCTGGTTATGCCAAAGTTCTGATGTCCATAGGCGAAGCTTTTCATGTAGACCCAGTTAAATCATTAGGACTGTAACTAGAACTAACTAGAGTGTTTTCTTCTGTTTGGGAAATTCCAAAATAAGGCGCAGTTACTGCTTCCGCTACTGTGGAACCGAAATTCGTCGATGAAACTGAAGAAGGGGAAGAATTCCTAGAGAGTGTAAACAGTTTGCACATTCCTTGTTCTGCATACACATTCGTTGGAAGTTCTGCAATTTGTGACGTATCAAAAATCTGTTTAGTAAATGTGATGGGATTATAGGGCCAAATACCTGATTTTATAAACCCAGCAATTGAATTTTGAGCAGGTGCTGATTTTACATAAACTGGTGTAAAGATTTTGCAGATGTAATACTGATTAATAATTTGACTATGATGTCTCATTTGGAAAATGTGTAACTCTTGTGGAAAGTAACAAGTTAAGTGTTTATAGTTATTGAGTAGCATGAGAAGAAAAGGAAAGGACTATTACGTTATTTGCAGAGGCGTGTTGCAAAGCAGAATAATATTTGTGAGCCTCTAGATTGTGCACAAGAAGACGTACCTTTTTCTCATTTGTTGGTTGTACTTTTTCCACAAAACAATAAACTATGAATATATCACCGTTAATCCAAGCCCTGTATGCACACGTCCCGTGTGAGCTCGGTAGAGCACCATCCAAAGCCTACACTGCATCTTCATACGGGCAAATATAAAATACAGATGAATGAATGAATTCAATGGTATATGATATTTCAAACCTTTTTTCTTTGTAGAAAGCATATAACTTTTAAAAGACAATCTTGTTTTCGTCATTTTAAAGTAAATTGTTTCCCTTTATATAGTACTAATTTAGTGAAATTCAGTCTCAAAGAAGTGTTAAAATATCCGGGCTATTTTGCCCTATTCATTTTCCCCGGCTAAGGCTATTTTTGTTCAAATAACTAGTAGATTCTTATTAACAGTATAGTAAACTCGTGACCAGAGGGGTCACAAACTCATACCTCAGTGTAACAAACAAGACAAACAGAAAAATTATTGAAATACAGATTCATAGTATTTTGATATATAAGAAGTTAGCCTACCTTAATTTTTTTCCAACACGTCATTTTTCCGTATTTCTCACACCATGAGTTCCATTGCACGAGCAGAACAATGTTTATACCGACAAATGAAAGTCACCTCTCTTGCTTTTCACATACTTGGCGCTATAGTATATGCAATTCAGGAAATATTAACATTATTCGCTTTGGTCGTCCTTCCTCTATATCTCACCGAGTAGAATAAAATGATATATGCGTCAGTGTGAAAGCTTATGCATAGTTTACGAGTTAATTGGAAAAACAAATTATTTTGTGAATTTAAAAATTGATGCTGGACGAAAACCAGACCACCTATTAAGGTGAAATTCATACTGAATATACCTTTTATAAGGATCTTCGCTATGGCAAATAGCAAGATAATTGTACAGTCAGCGAGAAAAGTTCTTTCTGTTTGATTAAATTAGTTTCCTAAATATTAACTTCAGAATGAAAGGACAATTTAAGTACAGTTTTCAGTAAATTAAAAAAAAGAACGTAATTTTCTGTTCGTTACAGCCATATAACCGTTGTACGTTCTAGCTATACCACCGTTATTCCCAAAATAAATTTTACCAAAAGGAAAAAACTTTTATCGCTGATTGTAGAAAGTATGAAGCCAAGATTATAAGTAACTCTTTAACTTTACTTTATATTTAACTAAAACATTGTCCGTCGGTAAGATATATATCAATTGATTGATTGATAAGCTTAACAAAATTATATACTTAAGGGTAAACTCTGATGTGTAGTTTCCGAGAAAATAAAAAAAAAAAAAAAAAGAATTTTGGGGCGCTAAAAGAAGTATAATGTTCGTTATTAATAATAATTAATAGCTCTGCTTAAAATAGATTGTTTATAGCTATGTTTATGTACTGTATATACGAGGCGCATTCGGAAAGTAACCTGATTGGTCATTGTCTGTGAAGTAGTGCGGGCAGCGCTACAATCTTCAAACAGAAGTGTGTGGTGCGGTAGATCAGCCTAAATCCAGCAACGGTAGAGTGAAGGTTGTCTGATCACTAGTTCCTCTTTTGTACCGTCTCAAAAATGTGTGCTGCGATAGAAAACCCTGCCAAGTGCAAGGTGCAAGCTGTTATCGTTTTCTTACGGCAAAATTATATTCGACAGCTGCTATACATCCGGAACTCTGTGCCGTGTATGGATCAAGTGTGACGACTGGAGGAGTTGTTCGTGAATGAGTTCGTTCATTTAAAAGTGGACGAACAAATATTCATGACGAAGAGAGGAGGGGCAGATCATCAGTGGTCACTGATGAACTCGTTCACAAAATTGATGGGAAAGTTCGTGAAAATGGACGTTTCATGATCTCGGAACTTTTCGATGAATTTAAAGAAGTGGCTTGGATCATAGCACATTGGTGATGATGAGGAGCTGAAAGATGCGGTCACATGTTGGCTCAAGGCACAGACGGTCGATCTTTATGCTGATGGAATTTCTAAACTAGTGCAGAGATATAATAAGTGATTGAATGTTTATAGAAATTATGTTGAAAAATAGAGCAAAGAAGTAGTTTTCAGATGTACATAATAAATTATTCTTATTTACTTTGGTGCTTCTTTTTTAACCGATCGGAGGTTACTTTCCGAACGATCCTCGTATTTAAAAAAGTAGTCTGTGAGATTATATCTTTTTTTTAAAAAAAGTGATAGAGACATTTCTAACACTGACACACACACACATACTCCTAACAGTTAAGAAAATGTTACTTGCATATCTTGCATCATTTATTTGGTTCGATTCTCACGAATGTTCGGGTACATTTTTGCAAAACTAGAAACCATGGAAGTTTCCATAATTCGGAATTCTACCAAAAGCTTCATAATGTGAAATGAAATTAACTTATTTAATTTCTTAATTTTTTCAATAAACAATATAGTAAGAAATAAAGTAGGAATGCTCATATCTGCATAACGAGCATCGGATAAAAGATAATACCTGTTTGTATTATGTAGATTATTTACTTCCTCGGAAAAGGGTGCTCAATAATCCGGTAGTTTAACAATTCCTAAATTAAACATTGTACTCTTATCATCTTAACAAAATGTTATATATATATATATATAAACCATCCAATACTGTTATTTTTTATGACTACAGCAGCCAATACTTTTAGATTTCTGGCACAGTGGTAATAATGATATATCGTATATACAAGGTGCTTCAAAACAACACCGATAACGTTTGGGAGGTGATTCTTGACACCAAGATGAGTCAAAAAATATAATCCAACCTGGGTGCACAAATGCATCCTTTCGGAGTTATAGGCTGCGAAAACATGAAAAACTGAATTTTAAAGGTCCAGAGTTTCAATACTATGGAACCTACCGTAGTAGGGTCAAGACTTCACTTAGGAACTAATCTGTGCCCTATCCAAATGTCTAAGTTTCACAATCCTGCGGTACTTCCGGAACAATTTTTATAGAAGTAGTTAGTGAGTACTTGAAATTATATGTCTGTAGCCAAACTTCTTCTATGAAAATTGTTCCGCAAATACCGCAGGATTGTGAAACTTAGACATTTGGATACGGCACATACTAGTTCCTAAGCGAAGTCTTGACTCGACTACGGTAGGTTCCATAGTACTGGAACTGTGGACCTTTAAAATTCAGTTTTTCATGTTTTCGGCAGCCTATAACTCCGAAAGGAAGCATTTGTGCACCCAGGTTGGTCTATATTTTTTGTCTTGTCTTGGTGTCAGGAATCACGTTCTAAACGTTGTCGGTGTTGTTTTGAAGCACCCTGTATAAAAACGGAAATTCAAACATTTCCTGTGCTTTATAGACCGAATGACAGAAAATATTTTTTAAAATCCTTTCATTCTTTACATAATTACCATATCATCAATGTTACCTTTAAATGTAAATTTAAAAACACGAAGGAAAAAAGAAAAAAAAGAAAGAAAATAAATATGTTGCACGCTACTGGTTCTTAACTTTCATGCACATTTTGTTTCTCTAAAAAGGTAATTATTATGATACTCGGAGGTTTTTTCCACACCTACCAATGGTTATTTTAAAACATAATAATTGATAAAACGCTCGCAAAAGAAATGTTTTAGAGATAGGAAGTCACTGAAGTTGAACTTAATCGTCATGAGAATTGAAAAAAAAAAAAAAACAGTTAAAACGACATTCCATAGAACTGTGAAAGCGTATCCTTCCATTTTGTTCAATACATCTGTTCTATCTCTAACATATACCAATAACGGAAGGCGTGTTTTTTTTAATAGTTATTGACTTTTGAGTGAGTTAATACATAAAAGTTACAAACCAAAGCATTCTCTTCATTGCTTCGAGTAACAGAGTTTGAGCCAGAATTTTGAAAAAAAAAGTGTGTGATACAGTGATGTCATTATTTACAGGGGCGTTGCGTCTATTGAAGGAAAATTGAATCGGCGTATCCTCTGAGTAAACACAATAATGAATTAATAATACATTAACATAATTAATGAAAAACGATTTCAGTATAATACATAATACGTATTACAAATAATGAATTATCAATGACAGCTTCACCTTAAAAAAAAAAAAAAAAAAGAGAGAGAGAGAGAGAGAGACGGTGGCTTAGGGATTCTTTTGTTGGTGCCAGGCCATATAAGTATACAGCCCTCATTATGTCGTTAGTTGTGTGAAAATGGATGTTTCAGAAGCATTCTTGAAAATTCAACTCACATTCAGTCCAGAGTAAAGCGGTTAGCATACACTGTAAAAGACATGAGACTACGCTAAAATTCTCAACTTAAATCGAGTATTAGAGCGCTATACTTCTGTAAAGAGAATATTTTAAAGACAATATATGGAGAGACTTCAAGGAACTCTGAATGAATGAACTAAATATTTTTAACAATCAATTTTATGTACTCCGTTGTATCCAAATGGTTAGTGTTCGTATTTTTGGTGTGTTTAATTAAGATACAGCGAAAACAGAAATTATCGCAATGGGAATCGAACTAAGGAAAATCTGACCGACTATAGTCCTTTATTAGTTGAAAGAAAAGGAACTTACTATAATCAATTTGTTAATGGTGCCTCTCAAAGGAAGTAATATAAAGTAAAAATTGAACTTCTACCGCTTCAGACTTAGAAACAAATAATATTCTAATTCTTGTAAATGAGACTTAGTATGTTCGACAAATTGTTATTATTTAGTTTGAAGGAATAAAAGTTTAAATTTTACCGATGTAACGTGCCCTAAGAACCTTTATTGATTTAACCAGCTTGTTGAAGTATAATGCGACAATTACATACGAAAATTTGGACGTAAACTTCACAATGAAATGAAATCTTTTAGTTAAACGTACCACAGTTATGCCCTTTAGGCTAAAGGAGACGGAGATTATGATGGAATAATTCATGAAATGAGAATGTAGGAGGAAACTTGAGTACCTCGAGAAAATACATGGACACGATATTGTCCATCACAAACTTCCTTGGCCGGATATCGAACCAGGGGTCCCATACATCAAAAGGTAAGCACTTTACCATTAAGCCATCGTGTCCATAAGAAGATTTCAGTCAAGATAATTGGTATACAGGATTGACTTCAGAACCTCTCGTTTACAGACGAAAAACCAACAATCAAATCGAACTTGTTCGTTAAATGGACATGAGTTTACGTATAACTCATATGAGTATATCATATCATGAATCATTCTTTAAAAAAAAAAAAAATCCTGTTATAGCCAAGTATATAAACCTGCTTGTGTCCTAACGAACAGGAAATGATTCTTTAAAAAAATGAATATTGGTCATTTTTAGTCGTGATAATTCCGGATTAGCACAGGTGGGTTGTTTTTAACTAATGAATATGCAATATATATATATATTTTTTTTTAAATTTCTCGAAGTATTTCCTCACTTCTCTGTTTCAGGTGTCTGTTCAAGTTTCTGGATGATCAACCAGCAAAAGTTACAGATAATTCCTTCCAACAACACCCTTCCTGTCTGTCTGACTATTCTGCTAAAACAGCACCTCTTCAATGAGCAACCCACCCGTCATTACATAAAAGGAAACTCGTCCTGTGATTCATAATGTGTGTTTTTTTTTCATCTTACCACCAGCTAAAGTTTTATAATTAGAATAAATCGCCCAGTTAACGCTCTTTCTTTGGCATGTAGTGTGTGGTCAAACTATATACAACCACCGCCTGATCGGGGTCTCCTCCAGTCCGGGGCAGCTCCACCTTTGCAAACAACGGGATTATAACTATGATGAAATTTTCCCTCCTCCTTGCTATTGTGAACGTGCATGCGTCTTTTATTGCAAATTTCTATTCCTACACTTTTTTTTTTTTTTTACAAGATAGATGGACACTTTCTACTTACTACACGGATTCTTATTTTAAACTAAAAATGTAGGACGACTGAGGAAAGAGGAAGTTTGGGGTCACACAGTTATATACTGGTGTCACTATAAAATAAAACTTGTCCTTTCCTTAAGAAGCTTTGTGAAACTGACAAGTAGACGTACTTACAACGTTTTTTAAATAACAAATTTACAAATACATTAAGTTTGTTTATTTGAACTAGGTAATGACATTTGTAATGCGCAATTGAGCTGAACTGCTTTATCAGCAATACTCAAATTGCAATTCCTTAATGTCAAGTCCACTGGAGCAATTACCGACAGCCATTCCTCAAGGATACGTTCGAACAATACTTAGTATAACTCGACACACAAAAATAACTGTTCAAGAAATAACTAAAAGCCGTGGGTCTACGATCCACTGTGGGCGCACAAATAGGTTTCCGTATAACATAGAGCAGCCTTTCCCAATCTTTTTCAGACTGCGGAACCCTTTAAGTGTCTCAAACACATGTGAAGGACCTCTTGCAATATATATATATGATTAGTGTTTATATTTCTTTCCCATGTTAGTGTCTATGGCAGCGTTTCCCAACCTTTATCAACTTGCGGCACACTACGGGTGTTACTTGGATTCTCGCGGCACACTTATATATATATATATATTATTTGTAAATATAAAACACAGTGGTATTTTTCTGTGATTATTGATCTCCTTCGTACAGAGAAGAAAGCACTATCACTGGTTTTTCCCCATGGTAAAAATCATTATGCTTACTTTTCATTCTAATTTAAAAATAGAAAACAATTGCAATGAAATATTGGACTCAGGTTTTTAAAAATACGCTTAAAAAAACTGTATCCAACCTTTTACTAAGAAGGAAGATCACTAAATAACGAACAAACAAATCTCTTTTATTTTTAAAACACAAATGTAGGTAATTTATCAAAAGGATTGAATGATATTTTAAATTTTCAAGTTACGAAATAGTCTGCAATAATAAAGAAGCAATAATGGTCATAACAACGATAACCATTTTTTTCAACATTAGAAATATACAGAACAGTAACCTGGTGTGAAACTTAAAATTGTAGATTCATAGTAGAGGTTCATAGTGATGTGAAATACAAATATACATTTTTCTCTACCTTTTGCATTTTGATTGTTATAAAATTAGTAATTTTGTTTCGATTCCTCGCGGCACACCAGCTGCCCATTCGCGGCACACCAGTGTGCCGCGGCACAACGGTTGGGAAACGCTGGTTTATGGGGTGGTTGTTTGTGTGAGTGTTTATGATTTTCTTTCCAGAGGTATAATCATGTTAGAGTGGTATGATACCTAGTCTTTAATCGGGTGGTCCTGGGGTTCAAACCTAGAGCCGGACATCTTGACTAAGATGTTGCAAATATATATAATAAATCCAGTACGTAAACAAACTAAACTACAATAGCCTACCCATCAGGTGTAGAAAAAAATATTTTCCTGGAAAAAAATAAAATGTATTAACTTCAACAAATTAACATAATAATAAGTGTATGTCTACCGAGATACACAGCTTCAGTCAATGTGATTGTTGATATTGTCTTGGAGTATTGGCAACTTCTTGTAGGTTGAATATCACTTCTCGCGCAAATTGACTTCTCATTATTAATTCAATCATTTAACATTAAATGGTGTATTTCTCACTAACTCCTGAGATCGTCTTGCGGACCCCAGGTTGGGAAACGTTGACAGAGAAATCCCTTAGACGTTTAAGGTACGCCTGTCTCAAATATTTCGTGACACAGAAACTGGACTTCCTGCGGAATTAGTATCGACAGCAAGAAGAGACGAGAAATAAAGTTTTTTGTCTCGTATCGATTCTCGAAAAAAAAAAAAAAAACAGCTTTTCTCATCTCATTTCAAAATATTTCTAGTCTCAGTGCCCAAACACTTATACAAATCTTATGCCCTAGGTTCTTTCCTTATTTCTTCGAGAAGATATCAGAATCCTTCCGCGTCATGAGAGCTTTACGAGTGGGTGTAATATAACATAATTTAAACCATATTTATTATTGGAGTATGTTATGCAATAACTTTCGTATCTGTAAATGTTGATAAATGTTCTTAGCCGTGTTAGTAAATCTCTTTTATCAAATTACAGTTTTTATACTATGAATCATGTAACAGTAGGCTATAGTAGTATTTGAATTCTAAGACTCTATTATTATTAGGTTCCGCGATGTCTCAGTGGTAAAGCATTCACCTCTGGTACGTGGGGTTTCTGGTTCGATCCCAGCCTGCATCAAGTGACATATGCAGTGGACAAACACTACATGCGTGGGTTTTCACAGAGTTCTCCCGTTTCCTCCCATTTCCTTCGTTTCACATTTATCACCAATCACATCATTCTCTTAGTCTCAGTGCATAATTGTGAGATGTTAAACTAAAACTATTATTATTATTATTATTATTATTATTATTATTATTATTATTATTATTATTATTATTATTATTATTATTATTATTATTATTATTATTATTACAGAGCGTTTGGAACACACATTAAAGAATTCGTATTAACTTTATGGAAAAGAATTATAATCGGGTAATTTTTTATATTATTGTTAATATTTATATTTAGTACATTTTTAACAAACTCGTATATTTTAAATGTTGATATGACAAAAAGTGATATATTTTTGTCTGCTGACTGTTGTGAACAGGGTTTTATAATACGAAACGTCATTTACATTGAAGATGTAATCAAAATTATATTTCAAGAAATTTATTACTTCTATATTCTTTTTAAAAAGAACTAACATTTTAAACCCTATGGCAAGGAATGTAACAAGTTTACGATATATATAGCAGAGAGAGCAACTCCTATCAATGAAGAGATAAGTACCGATGAAAAATCGAAAACACGAATAATATATAACATTTTCACATTAATATTTGTGGAGCAATAAGTGTTAGAGTTGATTGGAAAAGTGCTGTAGAAGATATCTTAATAACAAAAACGTGTTATAAACACACGAATAACTCATGAAAATCTATTTCCTTACGCGTATTTTTGCTCAGCGATACGAAATTTAAACACCATGACAAGGTCATGATAAATATAGAATGTAATAACTGTATATGTTTTAAAAAATCAATACAATTCACGTGCTGATATCTAGAAGTTTGATGTAAGTCTTTTTCTAATTATTTACTTTAAGTACGATCAACTAAACTGTTTGATCTTTCTAACCCATTGATACAATTTACTGCATAAAGTAAAATTTTTAACCCTTTCAGGATTTCCACTTTTTAGGTAAATTTTAGAATTTCACTCAAACAGCTACTGCTTCCTTACTGTTTATCGTAGGATCATGGTTCATACCTCGTTCTTTTCAGGATGGATCATACTTTTCAACGGTACCACTCGCTTGTAAGTATTATATACCAGGAATGGGAAGATCGAAAAAAAAAAAAACAGGAGATTTTTCGAAAAACAATTTGTTTTGAAATTTTTGTGCCCCTCTGTGTTTACGTAGGAATCAGAGTTTTTTTTTAAAAAATACTATGCTGTTATGTACATAACACGTGTGCAAAATTTCAATCTTGTATCTTGAAAACTGAGGTCGGGAAAATTTTTGAAAGTCTGAAGATGATCCATTTTTTCATATATGTATATACATATATATAAAATATTTCAAAAATGTACGGCGTCATTCCTAGAGTCATGTTTCAAACACCAATTTCTTCAGTATAACAAGCCGTTTCCAACAGTATAACTCACATGCCCGTATCATATACCTGAACCGGAAAAATCGGGAGAAACCGGAAATTTTTCTGAAAAAAATCACCCCAACGGAACACTTGCGCCCCTCGGGCCCGCCCCGGTTTGACGCAGGGATCTCAGAAAAATTTGAGAAATACCCAAAGATATACAAAATCCGTATGCAAAGTTCAAAACTGATATCTTAAAAACTAAAGGCGTGAAAAGTTTTTGAAATTTGTCTTCGGAAAAAAAAATTTAAAAAAAAACTCACGCTCCCCCGCCCCACTTGGCGCCGCCAAGTTGACCATCCGAAACTTGACTAATAAACTATCTTAAATACCTGTTATAGAACCTAAATAAGTAGTCAAAGACGATACTGTACCATGGTAACAAAGGTTACCAAAAATCCTAAAAGGGTTGATTATAGTTCAAGAATGGCAACCCGCATCGGAGGGAAGAGGTGTATTTAAGTTTTCTCACCTGGATTTTCGAAAGATGTTAACTTTTTGAAAATATATGTCAAAACATACTAATTTGCTCTCATACACTATGTACTATATTAAATATTATATTATACTATAGTACTATAGTATTGTAAAATATTAAACCTATAGTACTATAAGTTTATTTACTATACTTAATGAAAATATCAGCATAAATAATTGTTTTATATTCTGTTTAGCCAGTATAGGACTGGCCAAGTTGAGGGAATTTGGCGCTGGTTCTTAAAGGCCCCCACCCATATATATACAAAACAGATCGCATTACAATAATACGGGGCAATCAAACGTAATCGTCAAGTTACTTCAGTTACTTTGACAGTTTTTTACGCAGTTCTTCATGTGATGAGGCAATCAACAATTACTTTTTCTTTCTCTACATTCTAGACTAAACCATTTTCTGTAAACATAAAAAGTAATGGAGACAAATGGTTTTGACTTATCGTAGATCTTAGTCTAGTTTTAATAATTTTCAAGTTAGAAAATGCTCTCTCACATGTGACTTGAGTGTCCCTCACATGCAAACTTAGGTTTTCGCAACCTTTCTGCTAGGAAGACTCAAGAAAGTTTGTGATCGCGAATATTCGACCAAGACTTACAGGTCTTGCGCCTCGTAATCCCTGCGGGGCCCCTCGGGCCTCGGGTCCTTGGCAATCGCCAAGTAGCCAACGTGGCCAGTCTGGCACTGATATTAGTCTTCGGCTAGCTGGGCTTTCGTCCTCAGTCCTCCGCATTTGCTGGACCTATAGGGTCTAGGTCAAAACTCCCACAGCCAAAACCCCCATACTCAAGAAATGTCAAAACGCCCACACGATCGGTCATAACTCCCACACAAATGGACAAATCTCCCAAACGCACGAACGGTCAAAACTCCCACAGCCAAAATACCCACACTCAAGAAATGTCAAAACGCCCACACAATCGGTCATAACTACCACACAAATGGACAAAACAGCCACACATAGCAAAGGTCATAATCCCCACATAAATGGACAAAACGCCCACACAAATGATAAAAACTCCCACATGCAGAAATTGTCACAACTGGACAATTGGACACCAAATGGACAAACACCCCACACAATCTGACAAATCCCCCACACTCTGGAATGATCGTGATTGCACGTCTTTGTTGAGGCTCTTTATGGCGCCCACTTTCGTGTTTCTGTCATTAGAAAACAGTGCAAGAAGAATAATTGCAACATAAAAAGTACAAGGACAAGACATGCAACCAGGATCATTTCAGAGTGTGAAAGATTTGTCCGATTGTTTGGGGGTTTTGTCCATTTGTGTGGGAGTTTTGTCCATTTATGTGGGGATTGTGACCGTTGCTATGTGTGGGAGTTTTGTCCATTTGTGTGGGAGTTATGATCGTTGGAGGTTATGACCGATTACCAGTGTGCGGGTTTTGGCTGTGGGAGCTATGACCGTTCGTGCATTTGGGAGATTTGTCCGTTTGTGTGGGAGTTATGACCGATTGTGTGGGCGTTTTGACATTTCTTGAGTGTGGGAGTTTTGGCTGTGGGGGTTATGACCGTTCGTGTATTTGGGAGATTTGTCCATTTGTGTGGGGGCTATGACCGTTTGTGTGGGAGTTTTGACATTTCTTGAGTGTGGGGGTTTTGGCTGTGGGAGTTTTGACCTGTTCCCGATCTATAACCTCACACTCTCATATCCCTCTCGTATATTTAATCTAATCTTAAGAGATTTCGACATATGGTTACGTTAATTTAAGGAATTACAATCCCCCACTCTTTTTTCTTCTTGCCAGGACTTCACCTAGGTATAGGTTCTCCCGTTTTCTTCCACATTCTAATTTCACCAATTATTTTATAATCATTCACTTTCATGAATCATCCGTCTCTTTAATCCTAAAGGAAATAATCGTAGGACGTGAAACCAGAATTTTCATTTTCTTGAACCTAGGTATATCTTTTTCTCAAATCTGAAAGCGATAGATACACAAAATTCGTTAGGCCTGTTTTTAAGATGAAATTTAGAACTAAATAAATAATCGAAAGTCATTACTCGCTTTAGGATTTGATAAACAACATAATTTAACAATAACTAGTGGTTCAGATCGAGAATTCGGCCCGCTGCATACTCACTATAGGTTAAAATCGTTTGTAATTAAAAGTTCTAATTGTCCACATTTAACAAATTTATTATTATTATTATTATTATTATTATTATTATTATTATTATTATTATTATTATTATTATTATTATTATTATTCCCATCAACCTCTCCGAACTCCAAACCACAGGAAGTAGAGACATCTATAAGTTTAAGTATTTGTTATTAGGAATAGAGTTACACACAGACTAAGACGTTTTCCCAGTGGGAACACTCGGTCAAAAAGGTGTAACAGCTTTTTTAGGCCAGCAATCCTGAGTGAGGTTTACCCTGGGTTTTCCTTATTCACATCAGGCAAACGTCGAGATGGTACTTAACATAAGAGTCCCAGGCTGCTTCCTTCTTTTCTTCCTCTCCAATTCTCCGGGAAGTGTGATCGCCGAATAACGTTATCCCTCTTATGTGTGACGGGCAAATATGGTTATAAATGGCGAAAGTCAAGAAATCAAATTCCTATTCCTAATTCTGAGACATTTTCCGTTCATTATTAGGATTCAAATCCCTTTTCCGTTCTTTTCGTTGGGCATATAAAAAAAATAATTAAAAAAAAAAAACTTTATGACAAATTGTAAAAAGAAAAAGATTTATAATATTGTTGAGCCATGTTTCATTGGAAAAAGTTGGGTTCATTTAACACTGCTATACAATCCATAAGGATTATCTTTCAACAAGGTAACGCGTGAATATTTCCTTCTTTCATCCGACAACGTCTTCAATTGCAGCGTGGTGCATTTGGCTCGGAACACTTCCCACACTTCTTCAGTTCCCATCCGACATTTCTTTTGCTTCACTTGCTTTCAATGTGGGAGAACTTCACAATGGACAAGGATCGAACTCCTGTCCTACTTCCAACGCATGTTAGAGAAGAAATAAAATTTAAAAAAAGAGAGAGAATATTGTTGCATTGAAGTTTAATGAGAATTCTCGAAACTTAATTGCTATCTATCATCTTCAAGATGATAGTTACAATTGGTGTTACTATTATTTGAGTCTTCCATTTCTTTTTCTTTCATTTAACGATTGTTCTCACAGATTTTCAAGCGCTTACAGTTTGTGAGCCTAACTTTCTACTATACTGAAGATAAATTGGACGTATTAATATTATTATTATTTACTTTATCAACAAGTAGGAAAATAATTGGTAAAAATTATAATTGATACTTGTCTATTTCACATTTAAGTCTGCTTATCTATTTTTAAAATTGAAAGTTAGTTAACTGATTAAAAAATAAAGGTAGTCACCAGCGCCGTAACTTAGATTTTTTCTGGGGGGCAAGCATTAATATTTGGGTCCCCTAGAAGAAGTTGTTTTTCTAATTTTTGGGCTCCCCTTTTTCCATCTTTCTCTTACTCTTTATGGGCACCCCGGAGCTGTGGGCCCTCCCGCACGGCAAGGTCTGCTGGGCCGTTAGTCACGCCCCTGGACCCATTTCATACATGACAAATTAATTTAGGGGACAATATTGACAAATCTCAAAGCCATACGTATAAATATTATTTCTAGAGCCACTAATAGTAACATTTCTTACTGAAATGGGCCCATGACTCATTTTTGTTTTATTTACCTTTTGTGTACTGTTTTGTTTATGTAATGTAGTGAACCTGCTTCATGCTTCATTTATAATTTCATGTTCGTATCGTATATGGAGTAAGAAAATGTTTTTAAAATGGGCCCTTTGAACGGCGGGCAGCTCTCCTAGGGGGCAGTTTCCCCCCACAAGTTACGGCCCTGGTAGTCACGTTTAGCTTTAGTTAAATTAATAATAATAATAATAATAATAATAATAATAATAATAATAATAATAATAATAATAATAATAATAATAATCTATTTAACGTACTTCGATTTTTTTAAAAAAAGATAAATAAACAAACAGAAATGAAATAGACAAGAACCAATTATATTTTTTATTAGCCATTATAATATTTTATATTTATAATTTACTTATTTATTTACGAACATAATTCCAAATACAGATGAACGTCAGTTTACAATGGAATGTCTAACAAATCTAAGAGAAGATAACATGAGATAATAATAATAATAATAATAATAATAATAATAATAATAATAATAATAATAATAATAATAATGATAATAATAATAATAAGAAGAAGAAGAAGAAGAAGAAGAAGAAGAAGAAAAGTTGACAATAGATGCCTAGAATTTATCCATTAAAATGACGTTGTAGTGCAAAGTTATATCCAGCTTTAGAATTTTAAAAAAACTACGGGTGTGTGTGACATTTCATTGTATAATTTAGGAAGCCCGTAGAAGAGAGAACGTTGAACTATTGAAAGTCTAGGTCGTACTGTATGACAAAGATGTGTGTTGCGTGTTTGTCTGAATGGAATTCGGAAATACAATTCTGAAAATAGCGTTTCGAATCTAAGTTGCTCATGTGTGAGTTTGTTCAGACATTTGAGATCACTGATTTTATGACGACATTTAAATTTAAATTTTTCATGTTTTCGGCAGTCTATAACTCCGAAAGGAAGCATTTATGCACCCAGGTAGTTGAATATTGGGGAGTTCATAGCATAAGGGAGTAAAGTCATATCATCAAAATTGTGAGAAAAATAGACGTAAAGTTGTACGGAATGCTTGATTATACAAGGTGTTCGAAAACAACACCGACAACATTTGGGAAGTGATTCCTGACATCAAGATATGACAAAATGTATAGACCAACCTGGGTGGACAAATGCTTCCTTTCGGAGTTATAGACTGCCGAAAATATGAAAAAAATAAATTTAAAGATCCATAGCTCCAAAACTATAGGACCTACCATAGTCGGGTCACGACTTCACTTAGAAATTAATATGTGCCCTATTCAAAAATCAATGTTTCAGAATCCTAAGATACTACGCAACAATTTTTATAGAAGGAGTTTGGCTACGGGCATACAATTTGAAGTATTCACGAACTACCTCTATAAAAATTGTTGCGGAAGAACCGCAGATTCTGAAATATGGATTTTTGGATAGGACACATACTAGTTCCTAATGAAGTCTTGATTCGACTACGGTAGGTCCCATAGCTCTGGAGCTATGGACGTTTAAAGTTCATTTTTCCGTAGCTTATAACTCCGAAAGGAAGCATCTGTGCGCCCATTTGGTCTATACTTTTTGTCTTATCTTGGTGTCAGGAATCACCTCCCAAACGTTGTCTGTGTTGTTTTCAAACACCCTGTATAGAAAAGTTGTAACATTTTTAAACCTTATAGGAGTTATTTACAATAAGTGCACACATTTCAAGGTCTGAAAGGAGCTCAGATAGAGATCTTAAAGGTGTCATGTTCAAAATGACCAAAAATGAACTTGATTTGCTTGTGTACCGACCACGACGATTAAAAGATCACATTGCCTCATGAATATTTTTTTTCTCTCTTTCTGCAAAGGAACGTATGGCCCCACGATAGTCTACAGACCGCATTATTTGTGACTCAATGTAACATCTCAAAGTGAATAATCTCCATTGTGTTGTATTGCAGATCTTAAACCATTCTTTATTCTTTAGCGTAGAAAACGATCGGTTCTATTCCCTGTGTCGTGAATGTATACTATTTCGTCCCCTAGTTGAGGCTCCCTCCGAGGTCGGGATAGATCGGGGTAAGTAGCTTTACCTAGGCCGAAAATTTGCTTCTGTTGGTAATGTGCAGAGGCAAATATATTAATATATGTAAGGTAAAAAGCTCATAGAAAATCGTTTAAAGTAGTGACTACTATGGAATAGCGGCCCCAGATGTACCCCAACTAGGGATCAAAATTAGCAGTAGGCCTATACAAACTGAAAGGACACTGTATTCCGTCAACTATTCGGATGTTCAGTTGTTTTTCACTTTCGAATATCCACTTCAGACCGCTCATTTATTAATATATTTTCTTTGTTGATCTGTTTCAGTTTTTGAATGCAGAACCCATAATACATACAACTTGCATTATAATTTACATTTCTTTTTTCTTTTTCTTTCTTTTCTTTTCTTTTTCCTTTTATTACATATGCACTACGTAAACAAATAAATAATATATTCCAGTAAATAAGTGTATAAACTGTTATGGCAATGAATGACATATGAATGCTTTTTAGCAGCATAAAAATTAGTTTTTCACGATTTTTTAGAAAGCTACTCATAAGAATTTTCGCTCAAGCTAGAGGTGTGCACGGGCCGTAATTTTTAGCCCAAGCCCGGCTCGACAAGTGAATTTGTAATGTGTGGCCCGACTCGAGTCCGAAATATGTTTTAGCCTTTAGGCCCAAGCCCTGCTCGAGCTTGTATGATAATCAAGTGAGCCCGAATTATAGAAACTTACTATAGTGCGTCCAGTAAGAGAACGTCTCTGACAGCTCGCAGTGACATTGCCACTACTCGCGTGTCAAGGTTTTTTTCGGTGCAACTGTAGTGGCAATTTAATTAATGGTATAAGACAGAGTGATCGTGGTTAGTAGCACTGGTATCAAAGTAGGGGCTGCAATGTCCCACCGCAGGTGGTAAGAAACGTCAGAGACCATCTCTTGTTGGCCGTGCTATAATTAGCGTAAAATTATATTTTTATATACAACAATTAGTGATTTAACTTTGCAGTTGTGCTATAAAAGTTCTTCAGAAAGAACGGTCTGATAAATATTATAGTATAGTATATTTACAAAGACCGAAAAGGTCCGAGAAATATTGTTGTTTATATAAAAATTTACGGCCCGGGCCCGAAGTGATATATATGGTTTGTAGGCCCGAGTCCGGTCCGCATATAATTTTTTTCAACTAGTCGTCACCTATTGATCTGAATGTGTCTCATCTTATGGTTAAATAACATAAATAAATAAATAAATAAATAAATTGTAATTTCGGACTATATATCATTAACCGCATTGCGTAATGTAGTGGTAGCGTCCTAATGAAAAGTTTAACGACATTGTACTGCACTGTAGGTGGCGTGATTATCGCGCTGTAGGGGACGTCGTTATGGTACAGCATCAATTTTTTAGCTCACTTTTTTTTTTTTTTTTTTTTTTTTTTTTGTAAATTTTCTCGAAAACTACGCAAGAAGATTTACACTCACGCATATAATTTTGTTCAACCAAATGAGATCCATTGATTGATTGATATATATACGAAAGGTTACAAGGCAGACATTTCTGGAGTTTCGTCTGTTATAGAGGAATGAGGAATGTGCGGTAATTTTAATACATGGAGTTGGCAACTGTGCAACGTTTCAGCCAGCCGCCACGTACTTGATAGTTGTAGGCAAAAACACAAATGGCGACTCGTTTGGAAAATTGGTCTCGCGAAGAAGTCTGCTCAGTTATTCGATTTCTATGGGTGAAACATGTAAAAGCGACTGTAATTAACCGGCAGCTGGTAGAGGTTTACGGAGAGAGTCGTAATGTCTCGTTAGCATGTCGCATAGTGGCCGACCTAACACGGCATCAACAGTTTTGAAACACAGCTCGCGTGGAGCAGCTGATTCAGGACAACACGAGGATCATGTTACGACATCTGGTGGCAGAATTGGGAATGTCGTTCGGAAGCGTTCATCACATTGTATACGATCATCTGCAGTACTGGAAAGTTCGTGACAATGTGACTGAACACGTAATGAAAGGATTTTCACCAAGAGGGAATCTTCAAACTTATCCCACGATGCGATACGTGCTTCAACCGATGTGGAAACTATGTCGAAAAATAACGTGTTCTATGTACTATCTGTTGGCAGTATTGGTCGTATGAAATAATATATACACATTTCACTGTAGGCCTTGTAACTTTACTTTCTGGTCACCCTTCGTATCTTATTTTTGGACACTTTTGGAGTCTGAATCACATATACTTCCACCGACAGTCTCTCGCAAAAGCATTTGCCATGAACATCTAAACCTTTTTGTTCCTTTGATATACAGTAAGTAACCACTTTCTGAAAAGCGTACTTTAAGCCTCATTATAATAATAATCATAATAATAATAATTATTATTATTATTAAATGTAGAAAATTTCGATATTCTGAGAGCTTTACTTGTGACAAAGCCTAGATGCGTTCGATAATTCATGTCCTTCATCTTGCCACACTGACACAAAATGTCTTATAAAAATGGAAAATTTTCTTTTCATCTAATATATCGTGACGCTCTCATTATGTCAATATAGAGCTGGAGACGAACTCGTGGCTCGCGTCATCACCTGAGGTGCTTGCTCTGTCACACATCTCTTGAGAGAGTAAGCGAAACCGGTTCAGTGGCTTTTCTTTAACACATCTTCACGTAGAAGTGTCTGAATATGTTATTGTCGTGTTTACTCACTCCACGCTGTGTACAAGCTGTTCATGAAGTGTCTCCTCCGGGAATCAATTTGTTAGCAGCGGAATAAAAGTTTCTTATGTGCTATACATAACTGTAAGACTAAGATTACAATTACAACGATTAATTCTAAATGTAAACACAGTTGAAAGATCAATTTACATACTGTTATGCATAAATTCACCTGAGTCAAGGATCAGGCTTCTTGACTCTATAAGAAGTCATAGAGTGCCTTATAAGGAGGAACATCTCTTAATGTATGGACGGGACCCACTACTAATGTGAGCTACAAACAATGACAAGGTGCATAGATCATCATGTAACATCAACCCTCAAAATATAGGCCATTGACTACAGCTAGATTACAAGACGAGTCACACTTTATACTTCTGTTACTTAAGTTTCCATTTTTCTAATACTCTTTCAAATTTCGTAACGGCGATAAAAGTCCTGGTAGTTGTTAAACCTCATTAATCCTGACTCAACCATAACCTACTTGACCCTTAAGGAAATAGGATGTCTATCCAACCCCCGATCTACTGGTAATATGCAATTACGTCAACCTATCACGTTAGATAAATGGGATAGAACCTGCGTTTCATTATGCATGAGTTACAGACGAGGAAAAAGCCCATAAAACTGTTTACAACTTAATTGAAGGATTGGATGCAAGAACCAGGTAAGTCCACTTTCAGACATTTTTCCGCAGCTGCCTGTTTCTTGCTCTAACTTCACGACCAACACTGTATGCAGGGGCGGATCTAGGGGGGGGGCGATCGGCTCCCCCAGAAGAGGAAACTTTATTGTTATATATATATATATATATATATATATATATATATATATATATATATATATATATATATATATATATATAATCCATCCCAGAGTTTGGAGCCCTTAAAAGTAGCATTATGACAACCCCCCCCCCCCAAGAAGTCGGTCCTGGATCCGCCCCTGACTGTATGTAGATATCTCCTTTACAAAAATGAAATGAAATCTTTGAGTTTTACGTCCCACGGTTATGCCGGTTAGGCTGAAGGAGACAGTGACGATGAGTGATGAATGAAATTGGTGGTATGACGAAAGTGGTAGGAAACAGGAGAACCCCGAGAAAACCCACGCACACTGTGTTTGTCCACCACAAAGTTCACTTGGCGGGGGCTGGGATCGAACCCGGGACCCCAAGCACCAGAGGCTCTACCACTGAGCCACCGCGGTCCATATCTCCTTTACATTATAACACTGAATATAATCATATCAGAATCCACATGATTCTTTCACACACAATGTAGAGTGATTTTTTCGTACTGGAACATGGGAAACTCTCAAATTCGCTAAAAAATAGACCTACCTGGTTCTTGCATCCAACCTTTCAATTATTATTGGAAGGCACTTATGGATGCGCGCGAGGTTGTCTCATTTGGACAGATGTCTTTGTTTCTATTGAAAGAGTTGTGTCTCGTCTGGAATGCAGTGCTGGATCTAGCCCGAGACCGAGGGGCTAGGTCCCCCGGTTTTTTGAGTGGCAAAAATAATTTAAGATATTATATATTTTTGAAAGTTCATAGTAAACTCATGATATATTTATCATAGTCTCGGGTCTGGCAGGACGTCCAGTTTTTACCTTGTAGATCCGCCTCTCCAAACAAAAAACACCAAATACTTAGGAAAGTGGTCCAAATGATTATTAAACCAATAGTTACATCTGTCACGCTTTGTACTTCTTAATTATGATAAAGGAATCTAGTAGTGCAAGGAAAACTTTTTAAAAAAATTAGGACAAAAATTAAGCAAAAGCATAATTTATCTAACTTCTCTTGATTCAGACTTTACCCCCCTCTCCCATGTAGATTCAATTCAGTTTGGTAAACCAGATATTACTGATAACATAGACAGCCGTAAACAACGCAACTAATGCTTCCTTCAAGATATGCTCCAGATGACGTCACACGAAAATGATATTGAATGTGTTGATTTTGGACCCCTCATGGAATTCAATATTAGTTGTGTTCACTGTTGAAATCAAGTCAGATACAAAAACATTTTATTTGACGGGGTGGGAAAATTTTGTTGCATTTTAGGATAATTAAACACGTCTAAATAGGAAACATGTCGACAAAGAAATACTTAAAGAAGTCCATCCTCATTATACACTAATGACTTGTTTCTTTTTTTATGAATATGCTACAATGCTTTGCTGCATGAAAATATTCTCGACAATAGAATTGATAACTGAAAAGAAAAAAACAAAATATTGCGTTCTATTGAACAGTGACGGCCACTCCCTTTCTTGACATCATAGTTGAAGAATAACAAAAATTTCTGAATATTCAGCTGTCACCTTGAGTACACTGTTGACATAAACTCCTTTACAAACAATAGCCAATCCAGTAACCAAACAACCGGACTGTAAAAAATAAAAAAGGACATAGGCTGTGCTGAAAAAAAGAAAATAAAACAAAAAGTGTATGTTGGTTATGGGGATTATGTGTATAAGCTTTCTCAGGTTTGTTCACCCTGGCGAAATGTTGTTTTTCCCTTCTGTAAAGCGACCTTGACGCCTTGTGTGACATTGGTTATACACTAACGTTTGAAGGTCACCTGATTGGATTTTCAGTTCATAGACCACTGAAAATTATACTCCGTCCACCCACCCATATATACATACTTCACACAGAGTGGTGCTCTTAAAATTATTCAGGTATTTTATTATTCGAATCATTTTCTACTGCTATTTGAATATCCGAAAATCGTTTTATATATTTGAACAATTTTTTCGGTTAGTTATTCATAATTTGGATAATTACTTGAATATTTCTTCGCTGTTGATATTCGTACATCCAAATACTGTTTTCAATATTCGAAAAAATAATCGTTATCCATACACTTATTCCAACAATTATCCACTATCTTAATCTTTCGAGTAATTATTCATTATTTGAAAATTGTTCGAATAGTTGTTATTTACCCTAATTGTTCCAATAACTACTCCGTATCCCAATAACTGATCAAATATTTATTCCTTGTCTCAATAATTGGTCGCATAATTATTTCTTATCTCAATGATTGTTCGAACAATCATTCCTTATCCCAGTAATTGGTCGAATAACTATTTCTTATTCCAATAATTGGCCGAATAATTATTCCTTACTCCAATGTTTCTTCAAACAATTATTGCTTATCCCAAATAATTGGACGATTAATTATTCCTTTTCCCAATAATTGGTCGAATAATTATTGCTTTTCCCAATGATTGTTCGATTAATTATCAGAATAATTGTTCGAATAATTATTCCTTATACCAATTATTATTTAAATAATTATTCCTTATCCCAATAATTGTTCGAATAATTATTCCTTATTCCAATAATAATTTGAATATTTATTCCCCTTCGCAATGATTGTTCAAATAATTATTCTTTATTCCAATAATTGGTCGAATGTTTATTCCTTATCCCAATAATAGTTCGAATAATTATTCCTTATTCCAATAATTGTTTGAATAATTATTCCTTAAACCAATTATTGTTTAAATAATTAGACCTTATCCCAATATTTATTTGAATAATAGTTCGAATGATTATTCCTTATACCAATTATTGTTTAAATAATTAGACCATATCCCAATATTTATTCGAATAATTGTTGGAATGATTATTCCTTATCCTGATAATTGTTCAAATAATTATTCCTTATACCAATTATTGTTTGAATAATTATTCCTTATTCCAATAATTGTCCGAATAATTGTTCGAATAATTATTTATTATCCGAATAATTGCTTGAATAATTATTTCTTATCCCAATGAATGTTCAAATAATTATTCCTTATCCCAATGATTGTTCGAATAATTATTTCTTATTCCAATAATTGTTCGAATAATTATTCCTTATTCCAATAATTGTTCGAATAATTATTTCTTATTCCAATAATTGTTCGAATAATTATTTCTTATCCCAACGATTGTTCGAATAATTATTCCTTATTTCAATAATTGTTCGAATAAATATTCATTATCTGAATAATTGTTCAAATAATTATTTATTATCCTAATAATTATTCGAATAACAAATATTATTGGAATATTAGGATGATGAATATTCGAAATATTCATTATTCGAGTAATGATTTATTCGAAGTTTAACAGCACTAATACAAACCTACAAATGACTCACAAAATTTCTATATGTACCGGTACTTAGAATAGGACTGTGTTCCAATATTATAAAGTATTTTGATTACAATGCTCAAATTATTATAAAAACTGAACCTGCATTCGTTATTAGGATGTTGCCGCATTTTCACGGTCCGGTTCGGTTTTCCTCAAAGCATAAATTTGAAAAACGGATCGCAGAGAAACCAGAGGTACAGGATCAGACAGAATCGAATCGTGTAAATGTTACACGCAGTTTATTAGATTTTAAAATGGTATGGAAGTCCCAATGATTGATAAGTTCATCCCCTACCCACTTGATTGATAAGTTGAGCTACTAATTGGTCTCCCACTGGAGTTCCTTTATTTCTAAGACTGCAAAATAATAATAATAATAATAATAATAATAATAATAATAATAATAATAATAATAATAATAATAATAATGGTCAAAACTCAAATGATATCGTCACAGAAAATAAACTATTTTGTCTGGATCCACAATACTTAAATTAAGAATAGAAATATGCTAACCCAAGCATTACTGTTGCAGTGAATGGCTCACAAGGAAAGGATAAGGTGTATGCAATATATCATATTTGATGGTAAAGAAATGAGTGAAACAAATAATGAAAAGCAATGCCTTAGGATTTGCCCCTATCAGTTCCAGGACTGACTGCCATGTCCCTTGATGCCTAAACTTGGGCTCAAATGTCATCGGGTTTGTCAACAATCAGCTTAGCGACACCGAAAACTATGGATTCGATACTATTGTGGTGCCAAAATGTCTTGAGCCGTGGCAAAAATGCGAACTAAAGCTCACACCCTCACACACCCTCGAATTGAGCCAATAAGGGTTCAGCTGTTGCTAAACGAGAGAAAGTGAGTGGAATTCCTTCAGACGATAGCAGCGCTTGCAACGGAAGACTAGGGATCAAGTCAATGTGGTATAATAATAATATCGGTCATTTTGGACATACTATTTTTAAGCTTCCAACCCGCCATGACGATGGGGCGAAGATTGAATACGAACGGCATCGGGAGCCCAGATAGCACGTAAGCTTAAATCAAGGGTCACTTTCCCTTGATTTTGGCTTAGCAATGTACAGTTGATGCGACAAGCGACAATCAACGTTTATTTTAGCTTGTTTTTAACTTGAAAAGAAGCTTGAATTTATCAACTTTCTACTAAGCCTATTTCAAGCTTGGTTCTACAACGACTCACCAAAGGTAGTCGTCAACCTGGTTCGGCTAATAATATAAGTAGATCTTGAGTGGTAGTATTTGTTTACACATTAAAATATCTTCCGTGATTACATTTACTAGTATTCTCACCTTTTATATTGAAATTACAAAACGATGATACGTTTTAAACAATTTTATTCGTTGATTCTCTTTGAACGAATATGTACATAGACTGTATTGCAATCGTACATGTTTGTTAGGTATCTATCAACAACTACATAGCAACTAATTATACAATAATGTATATATCTTATATATTTTGAAAACATTCTTCTTTTGTTATTTTTAAATTAACATTATATTTGGTATAGTGCTTATGTAGAAGCACTTTCTGCCCGATAAATACAAGTAATTATCAATTTATACAAAGTATCTCGTTGTAGTTCAAAGCGCTTGACGTTTGTCGATTGTTTAGAAATTGGAGCCATCTGTAGGATTGGTGAGTAGTCTCAGAGATTTGACGCTTGATTTCTCGCGAAAGGCACGGTGTGGTACGTTTCAGGATCAGGCTAATACAGATTTTATGTGGGCCTCTTTGACTATTACTTCATGTTTGACAGGCCAATTCAAATCGTAAGATTTGGGCCATAGTGTATATTACAATTTGATTCTTGTGCCATAGTGTCTATTAAATTTATTAGTTCAAGCTTTCCATTTCAAGCGTAGCACATGCTTGATATGTCTCGTTTATTGCAAGCTTCCCAGTAAAGCTTGACACAAATTTATTTCTGCACGTGAGAAAATGATCCAACTGGTTGGCGTCATGTATAATTTTTGATGTGAAGGTTAGTATAATGTTCAATGTGTATTCTGTTGCCATCTGAGGGTGTTTGGATATTGGCACCACTTTATTGGGATTCTTTTAAAAATATTGCAGAAGCCATAGCTTAGTACTATGTTTACTATTAATAATGCCAATAAAGTGGTGGCAATATCCAAACACCCTCAGCTGGCAAAAGAATACACTCCATCATTCATGTAACTTAAACAGTATACTAACTTTCACATCAAACATTATACATGACGCCAACCAGATGAATCATTTTCTCACGTGCAGAAATAAATTTGTATCAAGCTTTACTGAGAAGCTTGAAATAAACGAGACATATCAAGCATGTGCTACGCTTGAAATGGAAAGCTTGAAATAAGCTCGAGGTGACAAGCCTGTAGCAAGCATTATGTACCAAGTTTGAAATAGACTTGAGATCACAAGCCTGTAGCATGCTTTATGTAACAAGTTTGAAATAAACTTGAGCTGACAAGCTTGAAACAATCTTACAGTACAAACCTACAATATGCTTGTCGCCTGTCAACTTCGTCGCTTGAATCAGCCTTGATATACGCTTACAGACTTGTCATAACAAGCTTGGAACAAGCTTATATCCTTGTCACGACAACCTTATATCAAGCTTGTGACAAGCTGTTTCTGCTATCTGGGAGGTTACTATTCATTTCAGTGACCGCGAAAACTGTGAATTTGACATTAATATTGGGAATTTTGGACATGTTATTTTTACGTCCCAAACCCCTTATGATGAGGACCAAAGTTGGTTGTGAACAGCGTCCGGAGTGTTACTATTCATTTCAGCAATCCAGGAAACTATTAATTTGACACTAATATCAGGCGTTCCTCGTATTTATCATATCCCGTTATGTATATACTGTAGTCCCCGTAATTCCCTTCAGTGCCAAAATTCAAGACAAAAGATTTCGTAGGCGATTAGATCTGGTGAATATCTATTCGTGTACTGAATTTGGTAACTCTAGGCTACTTTCTTCTTTGTGCAAAGCTGATTACAGACCGACAGTCAGATGCACAGACACATACATCATTTTATTACTATTAATGATACGTTGCTTCAGGGGTACAGAAAAATGTTTCAGGTTAATAATAAAAGAATTAGATCGCAAGATAGCATTATGCGTGAACACACTCAAGAAGTTAGATTGTGGGTAGTTCGGAAGTGATGTGTGTTGACGTGCAAGAAGGATGGCTCTTGTGTGTAAGTGATCATATGCCTCCGGAAATTATGGTCTTTTGGGGAGAATTCATATTTATGCCCTTTTCGACATTGGTTACAGTTATATCCAAATAAACAAACCGTTTTTTGAGGAAAGATTTCCATGTGTAAAAGAAAACGATCAATGCTGTATTGAATCGCAAGAAATGGACATCCCTGATGTTGCCCATTTGTATTGGGTCCTTCAGTATTGGGGATCGTAGATATTGGACAACCGGGAGTATCCCTGATGTACTCGTAATGTAAAAGGTACGTTCTTTGAAGCGACTGAGAACTCACCGTTTCAAAGAACAACAGCAAGGACAGTACAACGTTCCGTCGCGACTGCAAATAACTGAATTCTCATTATATCGCTATGACATTTCATCCCTGTACGTTAAATACTGACAATATGACAATTTCGTAAATTAATATTTATAAATGGCTTTAAAACAAGTAATAATTAAAAAAAAACTTTCATATAGCGCAGAATTTTAATTCTTTTACTATTATGACGTCACAAATATCGCCTCCAGATTCATAGTCTTAAGAAAAAAGATCTGATAGAAGTTTATATGAGTATATGTCAAACGTTTCCAGCCTAAAACTGAAATATTCCACCATTAGTAATAATGCATTCATGGCATATAGTGTGATCTATGGGCAGTGGTGTATTTACGATTTTGTTTCGGGGGGGGGGGGGTGCTAACTTTATTCCTGGAAATGTGAAAATTCTGTAAAGTATTTCATTTACTTTAATATAGTACAGTAAATACAATTTCGGGGGACTTGAGCCCGAAGCCCCCCTTAAATACGCCACTGTCTATGGGAGAAATTAATGTTATAGTTTCAACTGTCTAGCTTCGTTAGTTCGTTGCAGGCAGTCATTTGAATCAGTCGCTGTGCATTGAGCTCGCATCCTGCATGACAATGCTTCACTGCACACGAATCTTGTTACCAAGACTGCAGTGAAAGACTGTGGCTTCTAGAAGATTCAGCACCCACTTTGTAGCCCAAATTTAGTTATGTAGTCTTGGAAACAGAGTTGTGTAGACTGGAGCATTGTCATGCAGTATAATGCGCAGTGACTGATTCAAATGACTGCATTCCACAAACTGACACGGCTAGACAGTTGACACTGATACACTATTTCTTCCATAGATGGCACTATATGTCATGAACGGCTTATTATCAGTGGCCCTATATTACAGTATCAAGCCAGAAACTTTTGGTATATCCTCGTATTTCATTTAGTAGAATCATAGCGATTCTGAATGTTTTACTCTCTATTTTTTAAATATTTTTATTACCTTAACATTACTCACTAAAATTGAATTTATTGGTTGATCGATTTGTACGTTTAGCTCATTTGTCAGCAGCGAGGCTTATTTAGGAAGAGACCTGCAAATTAAAAGTGGTATCGGAACCACTACAGTGCATTCGACGCTCTCTAACTAAATATCGAACTCGGTACCTTGTTACCAAAGACAGGTGCACTAGCCATTATACTGGAGAAAAAAGTCTAAAATTGAGAAACATGGTGAGGATTATAAAGAAAACGCAAGACCTTACATAGAAACCTTACATAGGCCTTACGGAAAATGTATAAAACATTGACCCTTCTGAAAGAAAACAGCACTCAGTCCGTTGCAATGTTATTATTATTATTTCCATCAATAGAGTGAACAAACTCGTCAATTACTTCCTTTAAATATTTTCACTAAAACTAAAACTTAAAAAAAGAAAAATGAAAGGCACGCTATATATAGCCTAGTGTTTAGTGATTATGAAACCATTTCATTTGAGAGTTATGCAAATTATTTAACGTGAACATACATAATTATTCTTACCTACACTCTGCAGAATCTATAACTTAACCTTGATGTCAATGAGCTCGTTAAATATGTAAATAAATAAAATTATGTACATACTGGAAGTTCGTTATAGTTAAATTAATATGCATGTATGTGTGTTTTACATAAAATTATTATTAGACCTACATTAAACATTCCTATGTTATTCAAAAGAAAAGTTTCTCGAAACCAGTAGTCACTAACTTTTACTAGTTATTTATGATAAGTTTATTACCTAAAACAGTAGAAGAACCACTGCAGAGAAACGGTCCGTTGTAGTCAGGAGAATGCACTTAATTGACCTACTTGGTAGAAGGTTCTAATTTACGTCAGGCAAGATACATTACGATGCCTTGCACTACGGAACAATGCAAGTCGAAATGCGTTTCATGTGTAACACATTAGCTTGACCTTGAAAAAAAATACAAAAGCATCATATTTTGCCATAGAATGCCATCGATTGTTTCTTACTGCAGCGGAATCGTATGAACTCCCAAAATATAGCCTACTACTTAGAAATACGGTGATTGAGAATTTGGGGCAGAAAATGGAAACACACTTTTCTAGTTATACACGATCGCGGCTTTTCAAGGGAATCACATCGATAAAAATTTAAATTTTAAATTTTATCGAGCAAGCTAAGAGATAAAAGCTTCATACAACTTCAGAAAGCTGTATAACAGAATTAAAATATATTAAGTAAGGTTTCTTTCCATAGCTTGTAGCAATAAGATTTTAATTTTTATCGCTACAAGATAAGAGATAAAAGCTTCATACAGCTTCAGAAAGCTGTATAACAGAATTAAAATATATTAAGTAAGGTTTCTTTCCATAGCTTGTAGCAATAAGATTTTAATTTTTATCGCTACAAGATAAGAGATAAAAGCTTCATACAGCTTCAGAAAGCTGTATAACAGAATTAAAATATATTAAGTAAGGTTTCTTTCCATAGCTTGTAGCAATAAGATTTTAATTTTTATCGCTACAAGATAAGAGATAAAAGCTTCATACAGCTTCAGAAAGCTGTATAACAGAATTAAAATATATTAAGTAAGGTTTCTTTCCATAGCTTGTAGCAATAAGATTTTAATTTTTATCGCTACAAGATAAGAGATAAAAGCTTCATACAGCTTCAGAAAGCTGTATAACAGAATTAAAATATATTAAGTAAGGTTTCTTTCCATAGCTTGTAGCAATAAGATTTTAATTTTTATCGCTACAAGATAAGAGATAAAAGCTTCATACAGCTTCAGAAAGCTGTATAACAGAATTTAAATATATTAAGTAAGGTTTCTTTCTATAGCTTGTAGCAATAAGATTTTAATTTTTATCGCTACAAGATAAGAGATAAAAGCTTCATACAGTTTCAGAAAGCTATATAACAGAATTAAAATATATTAAGAAAAGTTTTTTCCCCCTACCTTGTAGCGATAAAATTTTAACTTTAATAGATGGATTTCCTTCAAAGAGCCGCCACTAGCTTAATCACGTGCTAAAATGAGAAAGCGCAAACCAAACTAAATCCTGTCATCGAAAGCTTCAAGTAACTAATTCTACACACGATTTCTTTGATGAGTCTTTTCCGTAAATTTTTAATTAACTATTTAACAAAATGCACTTTCTTCTTTGTAAAAACTACGTTTCATCTTGGCTCTTACTTCCCGGAATGGAAATAGTATGAGCAATCAACAGAATTCGGAGAAATACACGGACATGTAGTTATTTATCACAAATTTACGTAAACTGTGATCGCCTCAAGGACCTTTCCCTCCAACGGGGCTGATTTATATCAACTAACGAATGAATTTTGAACATTATTTCTTTTCAATTCTTAACGTATTATTATTATTATTATTATTATTATTATTATTATTATTATTATTATTATTATTATTATTATTATTGTCCTGACTGTAAAATAAGAGAGATCAGAACCATACCGCGGATTGAACTCAGTACTCAAGAAGAATTCATTAACTATTTTGTTACTCATAAGCCCTCTAACAGTATATTTTTCTTATGTTGACAAACATTAAAGGAGAAATGTACTTCTCTTTCATTTCCTGATACATAACAGACATCTGTTAAAATTGAAAAGAAAACCCACATCTGAAGTTTACAACAAACGAATATAGCAAATGCTGATTTACGCTGGTCTGTTCAGTAAAAATGGGGTAATCTTGTTCTCTATGGTTGACTGTGTTACAACCTTAAAAATTGGAACAAATACTCAATACATCATAGCAAAAACTATATAATTTAAATCTAAAGAATCCACATAGTACAGTCTCATTTTTATCTTCTTTAAAACATGTTCACTTTGACATGTGTGTACTTATTGCAGCACTTATTTCCCAACAGACTGCACTGGCACGGCTGATATGTATATTTCGGATCAATACAGACTGAAATGTGTTTTACGCGTAAGTGAATTTCTGTCTAATAAAGTATTTCTGCTGAGTAAAATAGCTGATTAATTGATTTTACAGTATGTCCTTATCCAGCACCAAGGTTATGAAGGACTGAATATAGAATTTAAGTTTGCTTCGAACTTACCGGGTTCAAAACTTGAGCAGAATTTGACCCTTTCACACCAGACTATCAGGTCTTATAACATATTCTCTTCTCATTTGACAACATAGAGAATTGTTACATCAATCAGTAGGTTCAGGACATCGCTTCTCCAGATTCGCTTCAGACTGGAATCCCTGACTGTATTTACGGTATTCAATATTACAAGGCAATTCAAAAAAGGGCAGGTTTAGTCGACGTAAGCATTTTCATAAAATCGACTTGATAAGAAGTGTGTAGCCACATAACAGAATGACTGTGTACAGGAGCGATCATAAACTAAGGTCAACGGGATTACTAATCTACTACATTGGATTCAACACCAATCATTATTCAGCTCGGCATACTACGGTTCGAACTTGAAATATTATATAAATACGTGGAATCCAGTTTTAGTACCACACGCCGACTCTAATACATATATATATCAACCATCCAGTACATGTCAAAGAATAAGTATAGATACTCTTACACTACTTCATAAATCTATCCATCAAATAATAACAGCTTCAACGTCGAAACTTAACTTCATTATGACAGTTTATTAAATTTCTTGAAAGGTTAAACGCCTGTACATAACCATACCAGAAAGATAGAGATGGTTGTATTATAAGGTGAGGTGAGGAAGAAAAACGTTGAGAGGACCCGAAGCTGATTTACTCAAACATATTGGTAAAACTATTCATTTCACAATATAATTGCAACACTTGATAACACTAGTTATTAACAGAAATGAACAGAATCCCCGTTCAACAAATTATTTCACCTTCAACGACATTTTCTTAGTTACAATTTTGTTGTCGTTAAACTAGATCAATATATTTTTACTTCTTCTAATCAACAACAGTATCTATATCTCTCTTTCTTTTCTTCTGACAAGTTACTGCCTAAGCATAACATCATACATATGTTTACAATAGTTAGGAACATAATTATATTGTACAATGTTACGATAATCAACTATATATAGATAGTAATAATTTTAAGGAAAAGATTCAATAGTATATATAATTTTCAAATGTTAAAATAATCAAAATCTCCCCTAAAATAGTATAGATTTATAGCCTTTCTGGATATAAATCATCTTTGGAACTAAACAAATAATATTTAAATTCTTTTTTCTCTTCACAGAATTGGCAATTTTTAAGAGATAACAAAGATTAATTATTAGAATGTCAAAACTTCTGTAACGGAAATTTTGGTCCGTTACAGATTTGCCGGCCCATCATAAAAAAAAAAATTATAAAATAAGGTTTTATAATTTTTTCAAAATTTTATAGATTATAAATTACCTGTGGCTTTAAAGGGTTAATATATCGAAATTATTAAAAATAATAAGACAATAACTTTGACTCATATTATCAGTGGGCATTATAGGGTTAACCTAAAGTTGAACGATCAATACCTTGAATGATGAAATTTCGTTTTAAACAGCAATAATTAATGTAAACAGAGATATCACATTACAACGAATAACCTAAGTTCAATTTGATCATTGTAGCTTAATTTAAACAGCATACGAAATCATCAAACGTATACTAAGCAATGACAGCATATCAGATCATCAAATCTACACTAAGCAATGACAGCATATAAGATCATCAAACTTACAGAAGTGGCCACTTTGCCATCTTATCCTACTTAACTACATTATTTAAATTCACTTAGATTTCTGCAAAGTCTCTAGTTATTTACATCATTATGTAACAAATAGACGAGATATTTACACTATAAAACAATATATTAACACTATTTACAATTCTATACCTCGGCATATTTCCTTTCTTCTTCTTTCTCTTCCTCTTCGGTTCACAGTTCTGAGCTATTCTTCTCAACACTTTCGTAGTTCTGGATCGAATAGCAATTAGCTTTTCAATGTCCGTCCTGTTACCCAACCAATGGCATATCATAACATTTGGTTTTCCCCACTCATATTTATATTTAGATCTTGCAGATTTCTTTCCTCTTCTTTTCATTGGTTTTGCCTTCCAATGTTGTCCTTTCTGTTTCCAGACTTCATGATATTCCTTTCGGACTTTTCTCCTTTCTTTCTGGACAAATATCCACTTCCGTTTCAATTTCATTTTCTTCCTTTTCCAACTACCCTGGAATTCATCATTATGTATGAATTCACTTTTCCATCTCGACTTCTTTCGATTCATCTCAATCATGCTTCTTTCTGGATATTTCCAGTGACGTGTTTTCTCTCTCCGGACGATGAGACATTTCTTCCAGATTTTGTCTCTTCTCTTCCTAACTCTCATTTTCTTCCGGACGAGCATCTTCATATTTCTTCCTTCAGAGGTATTCTTACAGGAACGCTTCTTATCTTTCTTCTTCTGCATCCGCGATTTTCTCTGGATATTACGCTGTCCCTTAGCCTCTTTAGCGTCTTCCGAACAGCTTTCCTGGTTCTTTCTAGAATTCAAGAACTTCATTCCTTCTTTAAATTCAGTAAGCTCTTTCTCCTCAGCTTCCTTCCATTCCTTGATTTCTCTCCGACTTTCTTCCTGGTTCTTCCTAATCTTCTCCATTAAGGTCTTCATGCCAGCGAATTCGGAAAACTTCTCCTCCAAACGTTTATCCAGCCATTCCATTAGCACTTTCAATTCACCCGTCACTTGCGGACTTCCAGCTAATGCTGTTTCAGTTCGAGAACCTTCACCATCACTGACCTGTACTGGCAACACTGATTCATCAGACTGTACTACTTCCAGGTGACAATTTTCACATACCCAAGGGCATTCATGCTTAGATAATCGTTCATATTCTACTGGTTCCGTATCTAGGCAATCTAGATGATAAACTTTTTCACACTTATTACATTTTACAGTGAGATCCTTCACCGATCTCCGTGGGTCACAAGTACAACCAAAGTCCACGTCACTGCTTTGTAACATTGTCCTTTTTGCTTTTGACCGAGTCATCTTTTCTTCATTGCACGGGTTCCTCAACTTTCCTCTCACCATTGTATACGTGTTAATAACACATCTCATCTCACCACACAGCGGTTAATTTCCATCTAAAGACCTGCAGCGCCATCTAGCGACAATCCTGGCTGGGTCGCCATTTTATAACATTATTCTCTTCTCATTTGACAACATAGAGAATTGTTACATCAATCAGTAGGTTCAGGACATCGCTTCTCCAGATTCGCTTCAGACTGGAATCCCTGACTGTATTTACGGTATTCAATATTACAAGGCAATTCAAAAAAAGGGCAGGTTTAGTCGACGTAAGCATTTTCATAAAATCGACTTGATAAGAAGTGTGTAGCCACATAACAGAATGACTGTGTACAGGAGCGATCATAAACTAAGGTCAACGGGATTACTAATCTACTACATTGGATTCAACACCAATCATTATTCAGCTCGGCATACTACGGCTCGAACTTGAAATATTATATAAATACGTGGAATCCAGTTTTAGTACCACACGCCGACTCTAATACATATATATATCAACCATCCAGTACATGTCAAAGAATAAGTATAGATACTCTTACACTACTTCATAAATCTATCCATCAAATAATAACAGCTTCAACGTCGAAACTTAACTTCATTATGACAGTTTATTAAATTTCTTGAAAGGTTAAACGCCTGTACATAACCATACCAGAAAGATAGAGATGGTTGTATTATAAGGTGAGGTGAGGAAGAAAAACGTTGAGAGGACCCGAAGCTGATTTACTCAAACATATTGGTAAAACTATTCATTTCACAATATAATTGCAACACTTGATAACACTAGTTATTAACAGAAATGAACAGAATCCCCGTTCAACAAATTATTTCACCTTCAACGACATTTTCTTAGTTACAATTTTGTTGTCGTTAAACTAGATCAATATATTTTTACTTCTTCTAATCAACAACAGTATCTATATCTCTCTTTCTTTTCTTCTGACAAGTTACTGCCTAAGCATAACATCATACATATGTTTACAATAGTTAGGAACATAATTATATTGTACAATGTTACGATAATCAACTATATATAGATAGTAATAATTTTAAGGAAAAGATTCAATAGTATATATAATTTTCAAATGTTAAAATAATCAAAATCTCCCCTAAAATAGTATAGATTTATAGCCTTTCTGGATATAAATCATCTTTGGAACTAAACAAATAATATTTAAATTCTTTTTTCTCTTCACAGAATTGGCAATTTTTAAGAGATAACAAAGATTAATTATTAGAATGTCAAAACTTCTGTAACGGAAATTTTGGTCCGTTACAGTCTCCAAGATAGTTGGATTTCAAGGTCACGATACTGATAACAAAATAGTCCATTATGTGTACTGTAAAAAATGCAGAAGGATGTACTACTAGATAAGCCATCTCTTTTGACATCCTTTTTGTTACGATTTTTATTTTAACACATTTTCATGTGTTAAAATAAAAGTAGAACCGAAAACATGATGGCTCACTAGTAAAGCTCTCACCTCTGATGCTAGAAGTTCCTGATTCGATACCCGGCTACGTGAATTTATGGTGGACAATATCATATTTGCAGGTTTTCTCGTTTCCTCGTAGATTCTCAACCAATCGCTTCACAATCATTCACTTTCATTAACGATTCGTCACCTTCAGCTTAAAGGGAATTTGGGAGACTCGGGTTCGATTCCCGGCGGGCGCTCATGTGGTTCGGATTCCACATTAATCAGTAGGTGACGTCTCATATAGTTTCGCTGCTGAAAGGGACGTTAAACTCAAAATCAACTCAACTTAAAGGGAATTACTGTGGAATGTAAAGCTAGAGATTTCATTTCATTTCATTAAAACAGGGGACACTGTGAAAAGTAGGGCACATCTAGTTTGAGTCCTTTTATTAAGTTGTAAGTTAATGTCATACACACCGTCTCGGTGATGAAAATAATTGTTTCTCTACTAATGTTATGCTCTATTATGAGACAAGAATATCAAACGAAACTTTTACTCAAGCAATTATAAAATACGTATAACGGAGACAACATCCATACAAAAGACAAAATTCAATTCTATGTAATCATATAACTTGAAGTAATTTTTCGTTATTACCTGTTTATCCGAAATAATAGGTTCCAGTAAAATAACTTCTGGGAATAAATAGCCGTCATATGTATTGCATGCGCAACCTTTCATCAAAACACTTAAATATTTATTGCATTCAGTTATGTATACACAAAATATAACATAAATATTTGTGATGGAAAAAGACGGTATCAAAATAACAACAACAACATGAAGCAGAAGACATTCTCCATTGAAAGGGTGTCATCACGTGGAATTTACGAGTTGTTGTTGGTCAATTTTCGATGCAGAAGGAAGCCGTTGCTAGCGGTTCTGCAAAGGAGTCGTTGCCAAAGGGCAGAAGGGTCAGTGAGTGACCGCTTGACAGGAAGAAACACTACTTAGTGCATTCCTCTGTAGACATCTTCCAGGAAAGCACAGTGCGACAGCTACACTATCAATTGTCTTTGTTTAGAAGAAAGCTAAAATAAAGTGTCACGTAACATCTTAATAAATGATAGAGATGTAGGAAAAAAGGCCATGGGATTGTTTTTTCCTTTTACAAGAGATGAGTTCTCTTAGTGGAATTAAGGAAGAAACTAGCAAATCAACCATTCCTCATTGATGATGTAAAGCGAGAGTGCTAGTTGCGTTAGTGGTTCCAGTCATATATCATCTGTCAAGTAGATTCTGGGACAAATATACCCAATCCAAACTTTGATTTTTATATATGCTCAATATTTAACATAGTACACTATGGATATATTCTGTAAATTCATTCAATTGAATCATGGTGGAAACACAGTGATCAGCTGTATATTGCTCATTAAAAAATTATAGGACAGGATATGTTCGCTCATTTTTTCTTTCTTGAGTGCCTTCGTGGCTAAGCGGTTAGCGTAAGCGCCTTTGACATGGAAGACCCGGGTTCGATTCCCGGCGGGAGCTCATGTGGTTTGGATTCCACGTTATTCTGTAGATCCCCTCTTATATAGTCTCGCTGCTGAAAGGGACGTTAAACTCAAAATTAACTCAACTGTTTTTTTCCCTTCTTATAAAATATTAGGCGATTATTGTCATCACAATGCTATACAGGCTATTTTCGTGACCATATTAAGAATTTTCAGGAAAGACAGAAACTCAAACAAGCACCAATATGAGCTAAAGAAAGCTGGTCCTGGAGCACTGTATTGAAATATTTACGAAACCACATGTAGTCATTGAGACATTTACAAATGGCGAATGAATTGAATACAGATGATGGTATCAGGTTTATGCTTTCTGAATATGGCACCCTTACCAGCTTAAGAAATGTTACATCACCAGCGGTAGTGATCTATGTCCAAGCTTTGTATGTTAGCTACTAGGGATGGCCACAAAGTTCCGGTTCCATTCACAAACAATAGCCGTCCTTATTGCAAAACGAAACACAACACATTCGAACTACCCGTAATAACTTCTCGAGTGTGTTCCTACGTGCTGGTACCTAGTGATCAAATTTGTTACCATAAATGTGAAACAACTTTCTTCTGTAACATTCCATCGTTTACTATGAATTAGTAAAGAAGATAGCTGATACATCAGGACGAATAGTTAGCTGAGGATCGTAGTGCATGGAAGTTTCTCAATATGTTGCAAGTGATCTGCCACTATTGGAATGATTACAGGTTATAATAACTATTCTAATATAATGCATTTCTTGAAAACAGTTTCTTACAACATATTGCTGTTTTTAGCGTCACCTTTCTCTCTGACAGTTATTAAAATGCAATAATTAATTTGTAATAGTCCTATATTAAGAATATTTTACATATGAAGCGTATCTCTAAAATAAGATCACAGCCCCTGTAGGCGGACAAATAATATATCTGCTATAGTTAGCTTTACTGGTTTACACTGACAGACTTCCGCTTCCCTCTCGTGGCTGTTCTCATTGTTATATGCAGTCCAGAACGAGAAATATGTGTTTACAACGGCTGTGCTAATTCAGAATCCCACCAAACGCGAAGTACAGTCAATCATACATTTTTCCTACGCACAACATAAGGACTCTGGGGATATTCACGAAGAATTTGTTCCTGATTATGAAAACTTATGTAGTGTCCGTCTGCTTCATAATAATGTTTAAGCTCACACAGCAAATGTCGCCAAAACTTCTCAAGAAAATCAAGTGGGAAGTTTTGGCTATCCACCATACAGCCCGGACTTTGCGCCCAGCGACCTCCACTTGTTTCTTTACCTGAAGAAACATCTTGGTGGACAACACTTCCATGACAATAAAGGGATCAAGAGCGATCTTCAAATGTGGTTTCACTAGCAGGAATAAGAATTCTATGATTGTGGGATAGAGATATTAGTACCTCAACTTAACAGGTGGTTGGACAATGACGGAAATCATGTCGAAAAATAATTCCTGCATCATTAAATACGTTGTAGTAGATTTTTTTTATGAACTACACATTTTTAAAATGAATACTAGCCATTGTAACCGTTTCTGGATCCGCCTCGTAATTAAAGCCATTTGTAGAACTGCTAATGGTATTATTATTCCGACTCTTACTACATAATAGGAATCCTTGAATACTTAGATCGAAACATAATGCAAATTATATACAGTATTAAGTTCTGTTAAGTACAAGTTAAGGGTCAGTAACACGATAGAAAGTAAACATAAAACTCTGTGTATAAAATCACGTGACTAAATTAAACGGTTGAGATTTTGCACGAAATGCATTTGCATCTTTCACGCGTATCTTTCTTCCCTCAACTTTTAAAAATAAATCATAATCACTTTCGCCCTATTTATTCGTTTTCGATGCTTATGTAACTGTAACGATGTAGCATTTCTTTTTTCTTTCAGTAACGTTTCACTACATACTATGTAACGAAACGTATGTTTAAATTAGTGATTTTTCAAGTCGTGTTCCGTGATACGTTCATGTACCGCGAAGTAGGTGTATCCGCTGCTATCCCACAGGAAACAACGAAATCTTTGAGTTTTACGTTCCACGGTTATGACGGAGACGGCTAAAAGAGACGGTGATGATGAATGAAATGGTGGAATGATGAAAGTGAGAGGAAACGGGAGAACCCGAGAAAATCCACTCACACGGTCCTTGTCCACCACAAAGTTCAATTGGCGCGAGCTGGGATCGACCCAAGGACCTAATGCACCAGTTGTGAATACTCTACCACTGAGCCATTGTGGCCCCTAATTCAAGGAAATGTTAATCATTGTGTGTGAGAGTGAGTGTGTAACGAATATGTCAAATTTTCAATCTCTTGTAACTTCATTCCGTTGTATTCAAAATACGTCGTATTATAATTGTAGGCACTATGGTTCGTTGGATGATCAGTGCACCGTCCGTGTTACTTGGTGTTACTACTGTAGTAAATGTCTCGAAAATTTGCAAGTTTGTGATACTGTACTGTTCTTAGTTCATAAAACATAATAATATATGTAGCACTATACGTTTTTGTTTAATAAGTGGATTTGAAATGAATATCATCTTGGCATAGTACCATTAAAAAACAATAATTTATTTTGTGTTGGCAACACTGTTAATCTGGCGATATAGCGGAGTATGTCAAACAATGTAACAGCATTGGATCGTATAAAATTCCACTGCTTTTTATCTATTAGTTAAAAAGGTATAAGGGTGTTTCGAAATAAATGGTTTTGTGGTGGACAAACACCGTGCTCGTGGGTTTTCTCGGAGTTCTCCCGTTTCCTCTCACTTTCTTCATTCCACCATTTCATTCATTTCTCATCATCACCGTCTCCTTTAGCCTAATTGGCATAACCGTGGGACGTAAAACAAAGATTTCATTTCATTTCGAAATAGAGGTTAACCCTTCGGGTAACCCTATATCTGTATGTACATGAAAATTTCCCATCTTACAATTGTCAAAATTTCCCATAATCACAATAAAACGGTGAGTTTTCTAATGCTTTCTTTAAACGTGTAATACGAGAATCGTATATAGACTAAATGAACTAGATGAAGATTCCTCCAACTCCTCCACAACCATTTATTTCGAGCAACTCTCTTCCCCGATACTCCGCAATGCTTCTTGATTTCGTTACACCAGGTTTTATAAGGACATTTCCCAGATCTCTTCTTACCTTTTGGTATACAAGCAAGAATAGGTTTTATTTATTTGATCACTTTTTTTTTTTCTTGCAATTATGTACAGCTTACTACCACTTCAATGTTCTTATTCTCACTATAATATCCGTTTCTCTTGTCATCTTTCTAATTCTTTTCCTATATTTGCGGATGATTCCTAACATATATCTTTTTCATGCTTCATTGTGTAATCTGCACTTCACATCTCCGGTTCATGTTACAACAGGGAAAATACATTCATTATATTTGTTGCGATTGGTACCGGTATTTTACTTTTCAATATGCGTAAATGGACAACAATTTTTGTGGAGAAGTGCACAATCTCCTGACTTAAGTACGAAGAAACGTAAAGCAGAAGAAGAAGAACTCAATTTAAGCAGAACTTGAACTTTTTAACAACCCTTTAATTGGAAGTCAGATAGTTTACTTTTGTTATTCGTTTTTTGTCTATCAAACAAACATACTATGACTGTTATAAGACATTGTATTATTATATGTTCCCTAAAGTGAGCAACCCGTCTGGTGAGACCAGAGGGTCTAACATGTCCTACATATGTTGCTGTAACTCTCACGTTGTCCCTCCTTGTATAATGTCGGTCATCGGCGCACAGCTTAATCACAGCATGAGAGAAAATTTAAAAAAAAAAAAAAAAAACCTGGCAAAAATATGAATGTAGCACAATTAAAAAGTCCTATAACGTCTATAAGGACTACTGTTTTTTTTATTTATTTATTCATGCTTTATACTTTAAATATGTATAGGAATTAACGATGTGATCAAATGCATACGCAGCAGGCAACTCAAGTCCATATTACTAATTGACAAAGTATTCCCGCGGGCTTTTTTTTTTTTTTTTTAAATCACTTCGATCAAATGCCTTTTATTTTTTTGAAAGGACCCGCTGGTGGAAAAATGACTGTCTGGGATTCTACTTTATTTAGTATTCTGTCCAACGTACGTATATACTTACTACTAACGACCTTGTAAATCAGGTCCCCAATCCACTTTCGCAATACGTGGTGTGTCGGTTAATTGGATTCTCTTTTTGGGCAAAAAAGAAAATAATTTTCGCTTGAGTCACTTTGCTTCAACAGGTAGACTGGCTGGCCAAACATGTAAAAGTAAACACATAAAAATAATCTTAAGTGCATCAGGAATCTTTCACAGAACCCTCATGTTTGTTACTGACCCTGATAACGTTTTCAAATTTGTACCACGTCTTCATTTCATGTAGTACTTAAATATAATACTAGCAAGGGATTCTCTGTGATACGGTGGATAACATTTTGCGTTTTTCCTTCTGTATCTTTCATTTAGAATTCGTCTGAATTCGAAGTTTCGCACAAAATTCGAAGGTCTCGTGTGGGCATTTTAGGAAAGCACATACCTCACTATCCTTATTTCTTTCTTTCCTTCTTTCTTTCTTTCTTTTCTTTTTTTTTTTTTTGTTCTATTCTTTCAGCAGATATCTCAAAATGCTGAAACCTGTGTTGTTTAATTATTTTCCACAATAATCGTTATCTCTTTAATTGGCTATTAATTTTTGTGGGGGCGGGGACGAATTTTGTGAGATGTATAATAGGAACAGTAGTTAAGTAAAAGAAGGGAAGAGGAAGAAGAATATTGAAATGAAATGAAGTTTGTACTTTTACGTCCCACGAATGTGCCCTTTAGGCTATAGAAGACAGACGATTAATGAAAGTGAATGATTATGAAACAATTAGTGAAGCAAAAATGTGGGAGGAAAGGAAACCCCCCGAGAAAACCCACTGACACAAATGTTGTCTATCTCAAGTTCATATGGTCTAAGATCGAAGCAGTGATCTCTATCATGAAAAATAAGCGCCTTACTACTCGTATATAATATATTATACGAGTAACAGTGGTACCGGTATTCACGAGAATAATTTCTACATAGTAATACGTTAATAGGTAATTGTATATATAGTATTACGGAATTTAAGGAATGCATTTGTAATCTATAAAACAGAGATGTTTACTGGTAAAAGTTTTCACGGTAAAGTTCCATAAACGGCATACTCCTTAAGGAATTAAATCATGGTAGTAGTACCCAACAGAAACATCCTTTCCTAACCTACTACTACTATTACTACTATTGCTTCAGAACTTTACCCGGAGTGGTAAGAGATAATAGTGGACTTAACTCTATAATAATGGTAATAATTAGCCTGTGTTTATTGCTATGTGGTAGTCCCATTAATGTACATATAAGGTATAAATTGCAAATAGTATTGCTTAAGAATACTAGATCAACTGTCAGTAGACAATAGTTTTAATTAATTATTAACAGTCAGTTAGTAATCTTACTATTCTTGATGAAACCTATTAAAGTTTATTGACTATTGACTTGTCTAATGACTAATAAAGTACACTAATCTACTGTATTCTACATCAAACGGAAGAGGTGACCGTTGTATTATTACTTTTCATTTTCGGAACAAGCAGGAGGTCTAATAATAATTAATCATACAGAAGGAAGATGTGTAAAATTTAGATTCTCCATGTACTTATTCACTTTAAAATAAGAAAAGTTTTTTTCCCCTTACATATTAACGGAATAAAATAGTTACAGTAAGACATTTAAAAGGTAAAAATATCCTCTCTATATAGACAGATCATTGTAGCAAGCCTCTTCACTAATCTCAATTTGACTTAAAAAAAAATAGTGAATAATTTAAAGACAATGAACAATATAAAAATTGTAGAAAGTGAACCCAACTTGTATCTACAAAATGCTATTAAATAAACGAACAACTGTTTCCAATATTTCTTATAGATAAGAAATTTGGGTGTGCAGCTCATGACATCAAAATAGTTAGGCATCTAACCCTTCTATAGATACGAAACATTTTCCAAACAATTATTAGCTTATGTAAATGCATTTAGAAATGTGGCTCTTCGTTGTTTTAAAGTTATTTAATATTTTTTAAAGGAGGCATTAAGATTAGCGAAGAGCCTTAAATGTTGTTATTCAAATAATGGGAATGCTGTTATATTTTTTTTTTGTTTTGGATTGTTTTTACTTTAATGCCTGTTTCAAAACTCTTATCTAGGTCTAAAGTATATAAACTCACCAGCCATACCTATGTCATCAAACATAGCTCAATGTTCCAAATACATGTAAGAAGTCTGGATTGAGTGAGTGACTGACTAAATAACGCCAAGACCAAACCGCTTGACCTAGACACTTGAAATTTACACAGTGCATAGGATTTATGACGAATGGCATCACTAAGGAAGGATTTCCGAAAAATTCGATGAAGAAGGATGGGAAATAGGGGTGGCAATTTTTATTCATATCTCGGAACCTCCAAAGGTTAGAATCATGAAATTTGGTGTTTGAACTTTTCATTACGTTTCTCTTCTGTTGTGAAAAAATAATTTTCGAACAATGGCTCCGGGGTTCAAAAAATTAGTTAGGTTAGTGGTGTCATTCATAAGCAACAAGCAAAACTCATATAACTGAAGAATTGTAGATCAAACTATGCTTAAAATTGGTAATTGCAATAGCAATTGCATCCTCCTATAAACCTCTGAGCACACATCTATTGACTGTTTCTTCCAGACAATCCCCCCGGAGTTGGCCAACTGCCTCTCCAAAGCTAAGACAAGTTAAATTACGATTAGATTACATTTAATTCTTGTGCACAGCGTTTCCCAACAGATGTGACGCGAAATCTTAGAATTTAAATATTACGAAACATCTAATAACTAGTTAAAATCAATTTTGAGACAGGCTGTACTAGTCATAGGCGTCTCTGGCGGGGGGACGAGGGGGTCGCGTCCCCCCGATATTTTGAAGTACAAAATATTCAATATTTCATTCTAATTAAATTTATTTACTAACGACAGAATAACAAATAAATAAATAAATAAATAAATAAATAATAATCATATTTATTTGGAATATATTATTCAGGCTGTGGAACGATTATAGAAATATCAAAGTTCTTGATATACCTTAGGGGATCCGGGAAGGTAAGCAGAAAGGTAACAAATGGAATCGAAGATAATAAATAGGTTGGGCTAGGTAACACCATTTTAATCACTTTCTTCGATGCCCTCTCCCCAAAGTTTACATGCCAGAGACGCCAGTGGTACTAGTTAACACTTCCAGCGGCTGCAACAAAGCTCAATACTACGAAGTCACGACTTTATAGAAAGTTCTAGACTTACAGTGTTATCATTCATATTATTAACAGTAAAAAAGTAAGCAAGTATGTCGATGTAGTTTGCGTTTAGTAAAGTATACCGTCTGCGAAAAAAGGTTTGAAGACACTGCTTTAGCAAATGGTGTTCCAGTGAAGCCTTCTCATATTTTGATTTTGTTCAAGCACCAAAGAAAATTTTGTGGAAGAAAGCCTACCCTTATGACTATTCAAAAGAAACACGTGTAGAAGGAAAATTTAACAGCATTGTAACTTCCTTTTCCATCATACCCTTGAATTAGAACGATTGGTGAATCGAAAATCATGGAAGAATTGCTTGTCCTGCATTTTGGTTATTACTTACTATTGTGGACTTTAGACTACTAAGTTCACCATGAAGAATGTGTATCAAACCAAGATTATATTACATGGAAACCACAACGAAATGGACAAATTATTGTCGAACTTACTTCTACTATGATTTTTGCTTACTCTTGTTGTAAGAGCTAGGTAACCAGTTTATGATGATTATACATAACACCGCATGTATGGATCGTTGAATTCTCACGCTACACTATCAGAGACATACAAAGCAGTGCAAAGTTAGCAAACTAAAAACTAATCATATTCTTTCTTGCTGAATCGTTTGAACGTGACCCTCTATCTCTTTCAGAGACGAGGCCATACTGCCACATACGGTCACATCTTCAATATATACAAGCTAGCAAAAACTTACGTCATCTAACCCAAAGTAATGTTAACACAAACTATCATCAAAAGGCAAAAACGCAAATGCTGTCTTTGTAGCAGGTGTTCCATTTTTATTTGTGCGACACGAGCGACATGGAAGCTGCAACTCATCGCAGTTTTATTACATAATTAGGGTTATTTACTGATGCCCACAATTTCTTCGTTTCCTTTTGCTAATCTTCAGCATTTTTTTACAAGTCTTTTAGAAATTATTGTTTTCTTTATTATTTTTTGTATGGAGTTATAACTTTGTCGCGTCCCACGCGCTGGTAATGAATATATAATTACTAAAATTTTTCAGATAATTAATAGCAATACTAAAGCTTGAAATCTAAATAATAACCCAATGGTAATTAGTTCGTAACCCAATGGTAGAACATTCATTATTGGCAAGAATTCGATTTCATACCAGTTTGAGTTTCTCAGCAAAAGAAAAGAAAATTCTAGCTGAACAAAAAAATTACTTATGATTATTATGTAATATGTTAAAAAAACGAAAATTGTAAAAGAAACAGTGTAAAATAGTAAACAATTATGTTCACTTAAATGTTTTGAAAGCTAATAAATTGATGGTTTAATTTACAATACTAGAATAATAATAAAAAGTGCATTGGCTATGGAAATAAATAGTTTTTTAGTTGGACAAGTGAAACATACATAGTCTAAAAGAAATCAGTCCAAGACTGATCTCTAATTCTTATTTAAACCGTATTTATTACGTTTTTATGTCCAACTTATTGATTTGTGCATAATTTAAGAACCAAAGCCTGCACATCATAGCGCCGTCACCGGTAGTTGTTCAAGTATGAAGATTTGCTGAATAAAACTTTTTGAGTTTTCCTTCAATACGAAGGTTTTTTTTTTTTTTGTATCTCTAAGCATATTAAAACTATACATTAAAAAAAAAAACAGTCAGTCCCATTCCGGACACCTTGTATTCACACGCTTATACGAGGAGGAGTCAAAAAGTTCCCGGAATTCTGTTATAGCTCTTCATTATTACAATATAAGTACACATGTACTCAATCGCCTTTAAAGTTAGCACTTTAAAGTTCGGAACACACATATATTTGTTCCACCACTCCTGCGATTGGTGGAAACACCGATGAAAGGCCTTTTTCGGTATCTTTCGAAGTTCAGCCGTCGCGTTATTTTCGATCTCTTCTACGTTGGCAAAACGGAAAAGGCCCATTTTTAGCTTTACAGAGAGCCAAACATCGGATGTGCTCAACTGTTTTTAAGGCTATCAAACTCATCTGAATCAGATTTTCCCCAATTTGTACATGAATTTGATGTTTGCGCGTTGCTCGATCTGTGAAATTGCGCCGACTGATCACCACACTACTCGCACACTGCCTATTACGACCTGTTCACATTTATCAATTTCATAAATACGCAGCCTAAGCACCGTACTGTACAAGATTCATTGTGATTGCATCATAAATGCCAAAACTACAACAGTGTTCCGGGAACTTTCTGACTGCTCCTCGTATAACAGGTCAAGACCTACCAGCATGCCATGTTGGATTCAGATTGGATGAGTTCGGTTTTTTTTTTTTTTTTTTTTTTTTTTCGAAAATGTGACCTAAGCTTTAGTCAAACATAACTCACAAGCCAAAAGCCTACACAATAGATTATTTCATACGCTTATACAGCATATCAAGGTCTACCATCAAGAAATATTTGGTTGAGATCGGATGGATTCGATCTTTACTCAAACTTTGACCGCTCAAACCCGGGGATCCAAAGCCTGCACAACATACGAGGCATCGTAGTACACACACTTATATAGCAGGTCAAAGTCTACCATCATTTCAGGTTCGATCCCGATCGGTCTTACTGTCCACGAGACGAGAAATAAAGTTCGTCCAATTTTGTAGAAGCTTCGTCTCGTCTCAATTCTTGAAGAATTCTTTCTGGTCTTGTCTCTTGTTAAATTTTTTCTCGTCCCGTTTTGTGAATTTATTACAAAATTTATGCCCTGATTTAAATCTTAATTTCGTCCAGAAGATATCAGAATCCCTCTCCGTCACGAGAGGTATAAGAAGGGTGTGATACAAACATACATTTTAACTACATATATTAGCTCCCGGCGTAAGCATATGAGAGCTTATAGTTTAACTCCAGGTGTGTGTGAGAGTGGTGGTACTTTATTTCTTGGTAATTACTGGCCGGATCTGAACCAATTTTGGTGAGCAAGTATCCCATCGTTTAAGCCGGTGGCTCAGTGGTAGAGCGTTCACCTCTGGTGCACGGGGTCCTTGGTTCGATCCCAGCTCGCGCCAAGTGAGCTTTGTGGTGGACAAACACCGTGTGTGGGGGGAGTTTTCTCGAGGTCCTCCCGTTTCCTCCCACTTTCTTCATTCTACCATCTCATTCATTTCTCATCATCACCGTCTCCTTTAGCCTAGCCGGCATAAACGTGGGACGTAAAACTTGAAGATTTCATTTCAAGATTTCCATCGTCCAAGCACTAAAGATCGCCATCTTTGGTGGCTGGTCTCGGCCAGGAACAGATTTACTTCAGCTCGACTCGTCTTATATATGGTACTTTATTTCTCATTAACTACTGACTGGATGTGAATCAAATTCGGACGGCAAGTAGTTCATCGTCTGAGGTACAAATGTATATATTGCTGGAAGGAAAAGGTTGTGGAACGAGATACACATACTTATTCTCTTCATCTTGAGCAAGGAGGAATTATCACAACAATGGGAGGAATTATCACAACAATGGAAGGAATTAATCCTTGTTCCTATTCACAAGAAATGCAACAAAACCGACTGCAATAATTATCATGACATCTATCTTTTATCAACATCTTATAAAATCCTCTCAAATATAATGTTAGCAAGATTGATCCCACATGCAGTTGAAATTATTGGAGATTATCACTATGAATTTAGGCGAAATCGATAACTATCGACAAAATATTTACTATTCTTTAAATACTAGAACAGAAATGGGAATATAATACTGCAGTACATCAATTATTTATTGACTTCAAAAATGCCTATGATTCTATTAACAGGGCAACATTATACAGTACAACATTCTTACCGGATTTGAATGCCAAAAGAGCTCCTTCGTGGCTAAGTGGTTAGCGTACGCGTCTTTGGCGTGGGAGACCCGGGTTCGATTCCCGGCGGGAGCTCATGTGGTTCGGATTCCACGTTAATAAGTAGGTCCACGTCTCATATAGCCTCGCTGCTGAAAGGGACGCTAAACTAAAATCAACAGCATTGAATGCCGAAAAAGCTAGTTAGATTAACTAACATGTATTTAAAAGAATCCCAAAAATCCCAAAGTAAAGTACGGGGAGGGAAATGCTTGTCCACGAGCTTTCACGTCGAGAATGGGTTGAAATAAGGAGTTGCGTTGTCTCCATTATCATTCAATTTTGCATCTGAATACGCCATATGGAATTTCAAAGATAGGAACCAAGGCCTAGAGCTGAAAATCTTTTGTTTTCGCGAATGCAATCGAAGAATTTGAAGCTTTAAATATATAAAACGATAATCATGCCTGTTGTACTGTAAGGTTGCGAAACATGGTCACTTACTTTCAGGGAAGAATGAAGACTTAAAGTATTTGAAAATAAAATCTTAAGGCGAGTATTCGAACACAAGAGGGACCGGAATGGGGAATGATGGAAACTTCGTAACGAGGAATGCATAATTTATACGGTTTACCTAACATTCCCTAGGCTATAGAGTTAGATAGTTAGGTAGACCCAAACCAAAAGTCTGCACAATGCAATATTTCATACGATTATACAGCAGGTCAAGATCTACTATAATGACAAGTTTGATCCCAATCGATATATTGTAGTGCATGACTTTCTGTTTTCGAAAAGTATGACTCAAAATTTGACCGCCCGTAACTTGGGAACCAAAAGTCTGCAGAATGTAATATTTCACACGCTTGTGTTGTAGGTTAAGGCTTACTATAATGCAAAATTTGATTCCGATCGGATGAATTCGGCGTATGATTTTTTGTTTTCGAAAATATAACTCAAAATTTGAACGCCCATAATTCAGGAACGAAAAAAAATCTTTAAGTTTTACGTCCCACGTTGCGCCGGCTAGGCTAATGGAGACGGTGATGATGAGAAATGAAGAAAATAGTAAAATGAAGAAAATGGAAGGAAACGGGAGAACACCGAGAAAATCTACGCATAAGGTGTTTGACCACCACAAAGTTCACTTGGCGTGAGCTGGGATCCAACCAAGAACCCCATGTACCAGAAGTGAACACTCTACCACTGAGCCACCACGGCCCAATTCAGGAACGGAAAGCCTTTACAAGCTTATGTAGCATCTCAAGTTCAACTACCATGCCAAGTTTGATCCTGATCAGAAGAGTTCAGTTCATCTCGTGTGGTACAGTGTCATTTTTCAGTGTTTCCTATCGCTTACAAATTCGTATAACATATGAAACTAATTTCAAATAGGACAGCAGGACAACGACTTCTTCATCTTCTGTGAACGCTCCCGATTCACTTGCCAGTTATATTTCAATATACTTCGCAAAAGTTGTATAATTACTATTCAGTAGGGCATTACGTTACAGTAATGAGTCAACCAATTTAGGAAGACGTAAATACTTCCACACAAGCGGCATCATAAAAGAACATATTTCATATTTATGTCCTAGAGGATTTAGCCGTAAGCAGTGTTATTACCAGAAAACAATATTTCATTATCCAAGTGCTTCACCAACTTCTCGTAACTCATCATTTACAACTTTTCAATAACAGAACACAACAGGAAAAAGTTCTATAAAGAACATTGCTAGTCGCAAACTCACGACTTGTTCTTATCTTTATAGTTTAATAATACTGTTTTCCATTTTTTTTTAACTGTTTGCTCTGTTTTCTTAAATTTCCGACGCGTCCTTGAACTGACCTTTCAATTTGGCTTTCAGTTAGAGGACACCAAACACGGCTTTTGAACTTTTAAGCCTTTTTTTTCTTTCTTCGATCGACCATACATCATTCATTAAAATATTTACTTTCTGTTCTCTTTTAGGGGCATAGCAATTACTACGAAGCGTGCTGGTACTTTTCTTTGGTGAGATTAAAACATAACACAGCGTGCTGAAGGTGGAAACTTGCTAACACTTCCTGGAACTAAGATAATTAAGGTTTTGAATGAAGATCAAACTTAATCATATGTATTATACGATTTTGTTTGGTAAATACAGCCAAAAGAAACCTATCACTGGTTAAAGAAGTTACATATGTACTTCTCTCTCTCTCTCAGTTTTATTAAAACAGCATTTCGCAAACTGTGGTCCTCGGCGTCTGACCTTGTAGTCCTCCTAGATTGAACATTAGTTCAGAAGATGGGGGCACGGTGGCTCAGTATAGAGCGCTTACATCTGGTGCGTAGAGTCCTGGCCAAGTTAGTTTGTGGCAGGGTTGGCTGGTTTAAACCAAGGTGGTTTAAGCCATGGTTTAAACCAAGGTTTAAACCAGCTGGTTTTTTCAAAAAAAACCAACTGGTTTAAACCAAAAAACAAAAAAAATGTTCGCAAAAGTGTAAGTGTTTGTAAAATCTTGATGAACACACATTTGTGGGTTATCACGTTTCACTCCCGTATATTATTCGTATTATATTCAGACCTAAATTCCCCATTCATTACTCAAAAAGATTATACTACAAAAGCAACTTTTTTTTTTTTTTAAGTTTATAAATGTTAATTTTGTGATTTTTTGTAGTTGTTATTGTTATGTAATTGCAATCGAAGAAAAATTCTAAATATTGTTTCGTTTCAATGTTTACTATTGATAAAATACATCGAAAATGCCGTACTTTGTGTGTGTGGGGGGGGGGGGTCATACAGACCCCACGAAAGGCATTTAGTGAAATAAGTATCTTTGGTATCTATTTATGTATAAATGAGTCTGAGCCAAAGTGGACTCAAATAATTCGTATCTTTATTCACTTTTCTTATTGATATGCAGATTAAGTCGGTGTATTTCTTTAATTTGAACCAATAAAAGTCGTTGTTAACTAACTTGAACTAAATTAGTTCTTCTGTACTCCGTAGTACTTTGAAATTGTTTATATGTAATTCTGTGTAATGGTTTCACTTGTGCAACTGTTTATCTTTTTGTCCTTCTGAAATGACTCTTGATAGTTATATTAAGAAGCATGTAAAGATCAGTACAACGTATTTTTATCAGGATTCCTTCGTGAGTGATTCGGCAGACGTATCGCATTTGTGGCCAATTAGTCCTGGTTCCGAGTTCAAATGGAGGACAATTTCTCTCGGATGTAACTCGAGAAGCGGTTTTTATTCCGCTTTAAGCTTATGTGACCCCTTCCAGCATAACCCAGTTGTTGCATAATAACATCAAGGCGAAACAAACTTATTTCTGTCCATATATGATATGAATATATAGAGCAAATTATTTAAACCATAAAAACCTGGTTTAAACCAAAAAAAAAACCTGGTTTAAACAAAAAAAAAACATTTTTTGTTGTGTTTTTTTAAATAAAAACCATGGTTTTTGCCAACCCTGGTTTGTGGTAGACATCATGTTCATAGGTTTGCTCCGGGTACTCCGTTTCCTCCCACATCATCATTCCTCCCAATTCTTCTATCATCATTCATTCGCTTGCCTTAATCGTCGTCGTTTCCCCTAGCCTAAAGGGCATAATGATGGTACGTTAAAACTGAAAGAAAGAAATCATATATGCAATCGTCCCTCTTAGCTTCTTTCAATGATTTAAAACATTAATTTGCAACATTGTTTACCCGCCATTCCTCTTCGTGCCCCCCATACATCCTTCACGGCTCTTCTTCCTGCTCGTTGTCAAAGGTACTTTTTGTCTGACCCCATTTGCGATTTTATATGCAGTATTGAATTCTCAAATTTATTATTATTATTATTATTATTATTATTATTATTATTATTATTATTATTATTATTATTATTATTATTATTATTATTATTATTATTATTATTATTATTATTTTGAAGATTGAACAGCTAAAACTTGAAGCACTTTAAACACTCCTGTACAGTGACAATTTTAGGTAGTGACTCGGGGGGAAAATTCCCTCTGGAGCTACGGGGGCCGCGGTGGCTCAGTGGTAGAGCGTTCATCTCTGATGCATGGGGTTCTGGGTTCAAACCCTGCTCCCGCCAAGTGAACTTTGTGGTGGACAAACACCGTGTGCGTGGGTTTTCTCGGGGTTCTCCCGTTTCCTCCCACTTTCTTCATTCCACCATTTCATTCATTACTCATCATCACCGTCTCCTTTAGCCTAGCCGGCATAACCGTGGGACGTAAAACTCAAAAATTTCATTTCATTTTTTCCCTCTGGAGCTACGAAATTTCCCTCGGGATATATCTATGCTCGTTAACAAAGTGGGCTATCAGCATTTTCGCAGTATTATTCTCATCACCCGTGTATTGTAATTTCGACCACGAAAAATCTTCAGAAATCACCGTTGTCCCCATTATACATGTTCCATATACACAAATGAATAATAGGATAATTTAAGTCGTATTCAAGCCTAAGTAGCTCTAATATTAGCTTTAAACAGCGAGTGCGAGAGCCCCGGTGAATTGCACGGTTTATTATTACGGTTCGGGGCGGCAGAAATCTCAGAGTAAACTAATTCTTCTTTTCGCGACCTCTTTTACCGGGATAGTTGAGAGGTTGTCCACTAAAATATAACGGTTTTGTACAAAGCAGAAATGTAGATTTTACGGTAACGTGACAAAAAGAAAAACTAGAGGCCTTTGAAATGTAGATATAAAGAATAAAGAAAGGTAGCAGGAGCGTAGCGTTCATGAAGGATGCGGAAGCGTCAAATTTCTCAGTAAAAAAAAAAAAAAAAGTATTAAAATAAATAGTGCAAGAACGATTTTAAAACAATGGAGAATATTGAGAATAATGCCTTAAATAATCGTAATAGTGCATGTAAAATAACATCTTCCGCTAAATAGAAATTCACGCTACGCCAATGAAAGTATCTGGGTACAACGAAAAACCAATGAGCTATGAACTGTTGGGAATATAGACGAAGGAAAATGACTATAAAATAACTATGTTGAAGGTAATTAAAAACTGAAAAAAGAAACTGGCTAGGACATCATTCGAAGAGAAGTTGTTTATACTAAGGATGTAAGTTAATGTACATTAGAGGGTGAAAGAGGACAGACACGTAGGAAGTAGGAACTTGGCAAATATGTTAAATGCGGTTACGGGTGGAAAGTGCTTAGCAAAAGTAGCACATGTTTTCAATAAGAAAAGAAACACGACATGTTTTTACTGTTGTTAGATGGATGGAGTTTGATTTGAGTTGTGTAACGGTTTACTGGACTCTATAGATGATTGGAACTAAAGGAATATTTATGGGACAGCAGCGGCGGATCTACAGGGAGGGTGGAGGGACATCTCCTTCTTAAATCCCTGCAAATGATACAAACATCGACGTTGTTGACAGGCTTTAAACTAATACTGTGTATATACCTCTATCATTCAAGTAAGTTCACGAGCAAGTTATGGAAGTGGGAAAACGATGCACACTACTTAAAATTACAGTTTGAACACTAATTTTATCTTTCTTTTCAATTGTGCAAAATTATACCTTTGCATGAACAGAAATAAAAATAGGTAAGAATTGTTCGCCTGTTTCTCTTGAACCATTTTGAACACTGCAGCCCATCATTATTCTAGCACAAATCAAATCATATGTACTAACAAATCATGTACAATATATAGAAAGATTGATTCAGTTATACTGAGCCGAAGTCAATATGCAACTGTACCACACCTGGGTAATATCGTCGTAAGATCATCACGAGGCAAGTCTCTCGTTAGTCACGCAGTAGAGCACTGTGATGTGAAACAGAACATATTCTTGGAGGGCTTCATTGTAGCCCTTTCTGACATTAAGTTCCTGGCATCGCAAGTCATAGAAATGTGTCAAATGCCTAATTTTTGTGTAGATCATGACATTATGAATCGTATTATACGGAAATATGCGGCACAGAATTCTGGGCCCACCACACCGACGCAAACTAGAACCGTTTCCCAAAAGTTTCATCAGTGCAATCAGTTTTTCGTACAGGGGCAAACTGCGTCTTCGGAAGGTGAAGAGGAACGTCAAAATCAATGCCGCATACTATAAGACTCATGTGCTGACTGGAATGTACCAGCATGAAATCCAAGCATTGTACGGAGAAGACGTGAACCAGGCTGAACTGTACCAAGACAAGGAATCCATGGCGAAAACATTGCTAAAATTCTATCGCCGTATGGACACGAAACTGGAATTTCGGCAATTCCTTTCTCTGACATTCTGTCAAGAGTGCAGATGCCAGCCCAATGGACTATTGTGTTTTCGGACTGCTCAAGCGGTGTCTGTCCCGAGGCCGCACTTTCACCGGCCTGTGGAAAACCTGTAAAGAGGAGGACGAATGGTTCAGCTGCAATGCAGTCTCCTGCAATGGAAATACCGATGTCGGACTGTAATCAGTAGAGGTGGCCTGCAGAAAGAACATAACATGTGATGGAAACACAGCAGTTCCTAGGTAAATGACACATTCAAATGCGGCTCAATATAAGTCAATCAACTTCTGTATAATTTGCTATAATATCTATCCTAATCGAGGATCAATATTAACGGAGGAAAATCATATTCACGGAGAAATTAAATGTCAACTAAAAGCAGGGAATTCGTGTTACTATTCGGCTCAAAATCTCTTGTTGTCGCGAATTCTGTCGAGGAATTTGAAGCTTAAAATATACAAAACGATAATCATGCCTGTTGTTCTGTATGGTTGCGAAACATGGTCCCTTACTCTGAGGGAAGAACATAGACTGAAAGTATTCGAGAACAAAATTCTGAGACGAATATTCGGACCCAAGAGGAACGGAAATGGGGAATGGCGGAAACTTCATAACGAGGAACTACATAATTTATATGGTTCACCCAACATTGTTAGGGTCGTCAAGTCTAGGAGGCTTAGGTGGGCGGGTCATGTAGCTAGAATGGAAGAAAGTAGAAACGCTTTCAAAGTCTTGACTGGAAGACCAATCGGAAAACGACCATTAGGAAGACCTAGGCGCAGATGGGAGGACAATATTAAGATGAATCTCGCAAAAATAGGAATACAAAGTAGAAACTGGATCCAATTGGCTAAGGATAGAAGTCAGTAGAGAGCTTTTGTGAACGCGGCATTGAACCTCCGGGTTCCATAGGCCATAGAGTTAGTTAATCGAGGACAGTAATGGCTTTACGGAAACTACTGAGCTATAGATGATTCGCGGACATTGTACGTATTGGTGGAACAAAGAGCATGATTTACGAAATTTAAAATCATTGTAGACATATGGAATTACCTATAAGCGGTTGATATTTATTTCAAGTAAATAGAAGAAAAAAGATTGTAATTGGGATTGAGATTGTAAAAGATTAGAATGAATGGGTCCCATAAGACAATATATATACACAAAGCTAAGGGTCGAGCTAACACACTCTCGCACCTTAAGCTATACTCTCAGAAACTCCCCTCCCCCAGAAAAAGAAAGAAATATAATTTCAAATATATCTCCACTTATCGATTTAGATGTTGCTCATTCTGTTTTAATATGTGAAGAAAATTGTATATTTTGATCGTGCATTCAGACTTCGCTGTAAGCTGCCAGTATTGACCAAATTGTAGTAAACAATGGGTTCAGTACAGTACTCTCCAGGTTTCACTAGATAGAGTTACTTTATTAATCTAGATTAATGGGTAGAAATATGTTTCTTTGTCGTTAACATCTTTATGCGATAGCAAGGTTATGAAGGACGGGACATACAGCTTTAAAGTAGGATCTGAACCGCTATTTGGTTTGCACGCAAAACAAATTGTCCTACATCTGGACTCGAACCCGAAACCCTTTAATTACAAAGGCGACAAAACTAGCGACTTATCCACGGAGAATACCTGATAGAAATATGTTGTACTGATTTTGCATACTTGGGAATTTTAGTCACTTCAGATGGACAAAAAAAAAAAAACTCCGAAAAAAATCACTGTGCAGAGTTATACACATTATACAGTCCATTATACACATTATGGACTGTACAGAAGATCTAATTTAGTTCGAGTTAGTTGAATGAATCAGACTTAATTTAATTTCTATATCAATAAAAATGTTAATAAAAACACGAATGATTTGAGCGCCCTCTAGCTCTGAACTATTCATTCATATACGTATGAATAAAATACTTGAAGGGTAAGGGAAAAAAGAAGGAATGTCACAAAAATTCATTTTCGAGAAAACGGCGTTTTAATATTGAAAACCGCGCAAAAAAAAGAACAGAGTTAGTCAAACTTTTGCCCCTTTTTACATGGACATTTCTATATCTACGCATGCATGGCTTTACAGTCAAATAGTACCAAGAGTCACCAATAGATAGGACAAGGCACCCGATAAAGCACACACATGGACATTCCTCGTTTTTCCCCCTTCACTTTTGATTTCAATTAATCATTTACATTCGTGTTTCCTGGGTTTGTATTGCATGAGATCTACTGGATGGTTTGAGGTATATGAAAACGTTGCCATGAAGTTCAGATGGCTTGCAGCATTTTTGCTAAAATCAACATGCCTTGTTTTTATGCCATCTAACCATGGTACACCATACACCATACAAAGTCTCATTGCAGCATACATATTCATACGGCAGAATCATTCGAAAAGGGAAAAGTATATTATACTCTGTAATGCAGAAACGCGTACAAGGGAATTTTCTAACACAATAAGTTAATTTGTTTTGTAATATATGTAAAGAGGGGGAAAACAAGCCAAATATGTCTCCCTACGCTCCAGCCTACTCAAGCTTAGGCGTTAATCCGGGCTTAACAAAGATAATGGAGAATGAAAGCCTTTCACTTTGCGACAAATTACTAACTGGCCAGTAGTACAAAAATAATTGCGATCATAAATGATAAACCAATTAAAATTCAGTTCTCAGGGTTCTCAATTTTAGTGAAGTCCATTCAATAACGATTCGGGACTCACGAAAACAAAAGTAGAAATCAATCCAACGCTGCATGCTGATTCTGCAGCATTCTTAAAGATACTTTGAACTCCCTGAAACGCTAAGATCGTTCGCATCTCATAAAATGCTAAGATCCTGCCATTCTTGACTTATGCATATTTCTCATAACAAATGAGGCTATTTTCTAGAATAGAGGCAGCATATGTGATTGTTAAATATTTATAGGATCACAAGGTTGCAGAGAGGAAGAAATTTTTGTTGGGAGGTGTCCAAAGTGTGTGTGGGGGGGGGGGAGGGAAGGATTCACCTACAAGATACTTTGCCTCGTATAGTATTAAACCGATGTTATTTTGCATCCGAAAAGATGATGAGTACAGGTTCTCTTGTAGTATCAATGTTCACAATTTAGAAAAAAAAAAAAAAAAATAGTTTCTGTTGATTTCCTCGAAAAGTACATACAAACATTTACTCTCAAGCATAGCATGTTGTTTTAGCTCGATGGGGTGTATCAATTGACATACGAGTACGGCTATTCTTTGGAATTATATTATTATTATTATTATTATTATTATTATTATTATTATTATTATTATTATTATTATTATTATTATTATTATTGTGCATTAATAATTTTGTTGAACTGACTCATCACAAACTATATGTTTGACTAGTAACACTACCTAATCGTAATACATATAAACTGTAAACTGCGTTCACAAAAATAGCATCAGACCACTACATTTACTCATTCGATCCTTAAAAAAATAAATAAATAAATAAAATCACGAACGGTTTATATAAACACAATAACTTACTTTCTTTATAGAGAATAGGATAAAAAAAAGTAAGTTGTTGTGTTTATATAAACCATTATTACTCACATATGGCTGCAACTTAAGATTATTTATGTGGCAAATTTGTTAAAATTGATAAAAAAAAATTATCTGAAGTGTGAAGATATGGTCAAAATTGGCTCAACTTGGATAATATTAAATTTTCAGAATAACGAATGCGTTTGTCAACATATTTTTTCTGTTTTCGGAAGACTTTTGGACAAATGAATGAAAAATATATGGACTTTCATAGATAATAATAATAATAATAATAATAATAATAATAATAATAATAATAATAATAATAATAATAATAATAATAATAATAATAATAATAATAATAATAGACAGCAAATAACATTTCGCAGTGTTTCGGTCATTTTGGCCCGATCTCGGCTTTCCGCAAATTAAAACAAAATTAATGTAACTGCATAATATTATCGAATATTTACACGCGAAAGTTTTTGTCATGAAAAGTAATTAAATAATGAAAAATGAAATGTTTCGTCTAATGTCTATTAATCATGCTCTGTAGGCTAAAGATAATTGGAAAGAAAAAAGAAAACAAACGAACCTTGTGAAAAACCCAAGGACACGACATCAGCCAGTACAAGTTCGCAGGGCGCGCGGGAGATTCGGTTTCGATTCCCGATGGGAAATCATGGATCCCACGTTATACTTAGGCCCATGTCTCATATAGCCTTGGTTCTGGATAAGACGGTAAATCCCAAATCAACCAACAATACTGCATAGGCTATGATTGGTTCGCGACTAATATACCCTAATTTTTCAGGACATAGAATACAGAATTGATTGATCTAGTGAAATGTGTTATGTAACTAAGAATATTATTTTTTTTATCTTCCTGACGTGCAACCATACAATAAAACCAGTGCTACAGTGTTGCAGAATGGATAACGCGTGTACTTTCTATGTGCGTGGTCCCAGATTCGATACCCAGTGGAGGTATTTGCTTCGGGTACAAGCTCAAGTAGTTTAAACAGTAAGTCTCGTCTCATATAGCATCGGCGGTGAAGCGAAATGCTAAATTTCAAAAAAATTGAAATACAATCTTTGAGTTTTACGTCCCACGGTTATGCCGGTTAGGCGAAAGGAAACGGTGATGATGAGAAATGAAAGAAATGGTGAAATGAAGAAAGTTGGGAAACGGGAGAACCCCGAGGAAACCCACGCACACGCTGGTTGTCCACCACAAAGTTCACTTGGCGCGAGCTGGGATGAACTGGGAACTACATGCACCAGAGGTGAACGCTCTACCACTGAGCCACCGCGCCCTTGGCTAAATTTCACTCAATCAATACGCAACAAACCATTGCTGTTTGTAGAAGTGGTCTGAAGTTATATATGAAGAAAATATCTGCATAAAAAAACACATTTAAGATAGATATTGATGATTTTTCTGTACTAAAATGCAGAGATATAATCAAGATATAAAACGTGAGAACAATGTTGGTGAATCTTGTTATTAAGTTAGAAAGTCTGGGCTCAGTTATATGCGAAGAAATATTCTTTAATATCTCAGATTAGAGATTCTTGACATGGGAGTTAAACACTTCTCTTCGCTAATTATACAGTGAAGTACCATTTAATATCGTCTGAAGTAAATAAAGAAAATATCTATTGTTTCAAAAGCTGAAAAAAATTACAAATAGTATTGGTTTTTCAGTACCAAAACCAAGATCGTCACCAAACAAGATAAAGTAAAAAATGTGTGAGAATACTGCTTCTGAATGTTACATTATTAATTTTTAAAAACAAAGTTTGGGCTCAGTTACACGCAAACAATAATCTTTCCCTGTCTCGAACCAGGAACTCTTACTACGAGTGATGAGTGCCATGCCATTGAGCTGGTCTCCCCTCTGCAAATTGTGCCGTGAAGAATCATCATCCAAAAAAGGAAAGTAAAAATAAAGGAAAAGAAAGAAGGAAGAAAGTAAACAAAGAAGAAAAGCAAAGATGATTAAATGCTACCAGACCACTATATAAAACTAAAATATTATGTAATTCATTGAAATTATATTTCATTCAAAATGTAATTTACTGTGATATATGGACTGCACATGAAGTCCTTCCTTCATTCAGAAATTTACATTAACATTTTACTATCATTTCCCAACATATGATGCAAAGAGAGATCACCAACTTTTTGAAAGATTGAAACTCCCTCTCATCATGTATGCAACACATGCATTATTATGCACAATGCACAATTAATTTAAAAAATTATTAACCACATTTTGGAATATCTTATTACATTGTAGTAACAAAATTACAAAATTGTTCTTTCGTAAGCACAACAAAGCTATCAATTACCATCTTTTAACAAAAAACGTAAAAAACTAATAAAACAGTCTTTCGCTGTTTTCTTCGTCCTTCGCTTGACTGTCATTCGTCCTTGTCAGTGTAGCAATCTAGTTGTTTTTATCTCTGCCTATTACATCATTCTTTTTTGCTCTTTCTTTCTTAATTTTTAAAAATGTTTTTTACTCAAGAAAGTGTATTTTCATGTAGTTGCTTCCTAAATGAGAGGCTGTATTTATGTTTGAAGGAAGGAAAAACGAAAGAAGAAAAGTTTGTTTTGTTCATATAAAGTGCATAAACCAATTAGGGAGGCTCAGTGGAAATAAGCAACGATAGAAATCTCGAGAGCTTAGCTTTCAATTGTTTGTGTTTGAAGTTTAAACTAAGGGAAAAAAATACATAACGACAGAATTATTAGTTTTGTTTTTTTCTACACTATTTACACACATTAAATGGAAGCCTCGCAAAAGTAGTGGTCTGGTAGTTTACCCTGATAGCTATCTGGATAACGTAAGCTGAAACAATCAGTGCCAGTCATCCTAACTATACTGACATCAGTTCAAATTGACAGGCATTCCGGAGACTAGCCTTGGGAAAATATGTATTTGGGGCGTAAAGCAGGAGTAAAAGTGTGAGGGAACGCGGGGAGACGCCGTCGACCACCTCGAAAAAAATATGTACGGCGCCCTCCAGTTCCTAAAAAAATTACAATGGGAAAAGATAGGCAGAAAGAACAGCGTTGCATCATGCCGCTACCTACCGTCCCCCCACCTTTTCAGATCCACTTTTACCCCTGGCGTAAAGTAAAAATATCATTCCGAACAGAGCACAATTTACTGTAAACAAGAAAACACAAACTAATTGATATGTGTCAAATGTTTTAGTCTGTTGGATAAAACAGGATTCCTAGTGTTTAATTCTGATTGTACTGTGGACTTGGTTAAAACAAGGAAACAGAGTATTAAATGTGTTTAAGTGAAATGCGAAAATACATTATCCAATCAAAAAACGCTCTTTTAGGTGTAAGAAAAATAAGTCCTAAGGGGGAAAAACTTAGGGAGGTCATTTAAATACTACGAAGATAAATACAAGAACGCCTTTTGACAGTCACTTAATTATCGCTAGTATTTTAGTTTGTCATGTATCTTGTAAGATGTTAGAAAGAATTCATGATTTCATGCATGCATCACTGGAGTAAAATACTTTTTATGAAATACACTAAAAAGAAGAAAATATTTTTAGTTGGTAAAATGAAGGAATGAAACTAAAACTAAAAGCATTGGGCGGTCTAATTGATTTATTATAAATAACTCCTTATAATCAATCGCGTCCAATACTTTTATTGTTTTAGTCCCATTTCTTAATTTTTACCTCACCAAAAGTTATTTTCGCCTTTTGTGTGCATTTTGTAGAAGTATTACTTTCAAAAGTTTTTCAGGGTTATTATTATTATTATTATTATTATTATTATTATTATTATTATTATTATTATTATTATTATTATTATTGTTGTTGTTGTTGTTGTTGTTGTTTGACATTTTGCTGTAAGATGTTTTTATATTCCATCAGTTTTTGCAATTTATCGTAGTTTCACTTTACGAAAATCTTCTAAATGTTATACTGTACATGCAAACCTCAGAGCTGATATTGGTTCTATAACAAAAAAGGATATATATAGTTAGTAAAGAACATATTACGTAATTGGGGATGGCCAAAATCTTCCGGAATCCGGATTCCAGAAAATTTATTTTACAAAATCTGAAACCTCAATTTTTTGGATTTCGAAAAAATCCGGATTTCGGAAAAATTCCAGAATTCGAAAAAATGCGGACTTCGGAAAAATCCGGAATTTTTCCGAAATCAGAATCTTCCAAATTCCGGATTTTTTCCGATTTAAAGAAAAGATTTGCTTAGTTTGCTCAGAAATAGGGTACACATTTCTGAAATAAGAGTTTCTTTTTTCCAAATTTTATATATATATAATATATATTTTACCTCAAAACTATTACTATTACAAGGAACAAAATCAAAGATAGTAACAGTGAAATATAAACATTTAGAGAGCAGTAAAATATATTTTATGGATCCTGAACAAATAGATAAGGAGATTTATTTCATTATTTATATGAATTATTTATTGTACAAGCACGAACATTATGAAAAAGGCTTGAAAACGACATGTAAATAGACATGAAGTAGAATGAAGTAAATTAGGAAGGTGACAGAGTCGAACTAAACAATGAAGAAGATTTGAGAAACAAATGAGAGACAGAAGAACATACTATTGTACATAGAAAGAGCAAAAGAAACTGGTTAGGGTAAATGTAATAAATGTGGAAACGAAAGATGAAGAAGATTGGAATGTAACAGATGGATGCTATTAAAAAAAGATAATTAATGCTTAAAAAATGAGATTAGTAGATGATCAACTGCATAAAAACGTCTCAGCGACTAACAACATGTCAGTTGTGGTGAAATGATTACGATTATAAATAATTTTAACTTGAACACATAAATTATAGCTACACTAGAACAACATAACTACTAACAGACGTGATCGTTAGAATTTAAAATATATGAACAATTGTTGATAGGCAAATGAAGAAACAAAAGGTAAAACGTTTTATTTCGGATACAATGTTGTATAATTATTCGACAATACCACGGCGCAGCAACGTGTTATGAGTTCTCAAAGTTGCAACGATTGAAAAATTACATGATTAAGTCAATATGGTTGGGCTATACATTGAGCTTCTAAATGCTAGACAGCAACCGTCACTATCATTATAGATATTATCCCTTATTGGCAGGTTACTTGCCGCAAAATGAGAAACTTCCATGAGTCAATTTTCCCAGCCAACCTCTTTGACTTCAGGTAGAAACTTTTTTCTGTTTTAATATTGTCATTCAATTGTGTTCTCTTTCGGCTTCTCTCACTTTCCCTGCCACTCTGGCTTCTATCATGTCCCTCATGATACAGCTCATAATTGGTCAATGTTCCAACCAGTTTCTCTTACTGGTTTTAATTAGTTCAAATACTGTTCTTTTCTTCCTTACTTTTTTCTAACACCTCCCCATTTGCTTTCCGTTCGACCCAACTAATTCCCTTCATTCTTCTTCACATCCACATTCCGAAAATTTCCATTTTCTCTCATCGTTTTTTGCATAATCTCCATGTTTCTGTTAAAGTACAATATACCATTCTTCAAAATACAGAACATTTTATGACTGTTTTTCTTAATTTCTTATTTAAGGTCATACGAGGGCTATCCAGAAAGTAGATTACGTTTTGGAATAAAAAATCAACAAAGTATAGGAAACAAATTTTATTATATACAGATGAAAGCCACACACAAATACTACTTTTCGACATAGTCACCATTCAAATTAAGGCATTTATCGTAGCGATGTACGAGCTTGGAAATTCCTTCGTCGAAAAATTCGGCCGCCTGCGACTTCAACCACTTCGTTACCTCTTCTTGCAGCTGTTCGTCGTCATCAAAACGCTGCATAGCCAGCCACTTCTTCATTGCTGGGAATAGGTGGAAGTCGCTCGGTGCCAGGTCGGGACTGTACGGCGGATGAGGAAACAACTCCCACTGAAAAGATTCAAGAACTTCACGCGTGACATTTGCCGTGTGGGGCCGGGCGTTGTCGTGAATCAACAAGATCTTAGAGCTCAACATTCCTCTGCGCTTGTTTTGAATTGCTCTTCTGAGGTTTTGCAGAGTTTGGCAATACCTTTGAGCGTTTATTGTAGTGCCTCTTTCCAGGAAGTCCACCAAAATCACACCTTTTCTGTCCCAAAAAACAGTCGCCATCATTTTCCTTGCCGACATTGTTTGCATGCATTTCTTGGGTTTTTGGGGAGAACCTGTGTGCCCCCACTGCATTGATTGCAATTTCGTTTCACAGTTCACGTGTTTCACCCATGTTTCGTCACCAGTAACGATGCGATCGAGTAAAGAGTCACCATCCTTATTGTAGGCGTCCAAAAAGTGCAACGCTGCAGCCATTCGCTGATTTTTGTGGTCCTCTGTCAAGATTTTTGGAATCCATCTTGCACAAAACTTGTGGTAACCAAGCTTTTCGCTGATGATTTCGTGCAACAAACTTCGCGAAATTTGTGGAAAACTCAAAGAAAGTTCCGTTATTGTGAACTTTCGATTTTCACGGACTTTAACATCGACTTTTTCGACAAGTTCGGCAGTCACTTTGCTGGGTCTCCCACTTCGATCTTCGTCGTGAACATTGGTTCGGCCATTTTTAAATCTTATGACCCACTGTCGCACTCCACCTTCAGTGATAATGTTGTCCCCATACACTTCACACAGCTGCCGATAGATTTCTATCGGTTTACAGTTTTTTGCTGTCAGAAACCTTATTACTGCACGCACCTCGCAGCTCGCGGGATTTTCAATTAACGCAGACATTTCAAACCGTCACAGTATCTTAACGGAGCACAGCACGAACCTCTCACTAGCACGGCTAGATGCCGACTGAGCTGCGCAACGCTCTGACCCCAAGATGGCCGCGCTAGCCCCGCCCCTAGCGGACACAGACGAAAACGTAATCTACTTTCTGGATAGCCCTCGTACAAGATAAGATTTTTTTTTTCTTCCTTAGATACTCTTTGGCTATTCCTATTCTTCACGATCAACTCACTACAGTCCCAACCAAAAGACATGTATTTTTAATTCAGTAGTTGCTGTCCTTGTCAGTCAAGAGAAACTCATCCTTGCATATGGTGCGAGGGCGTACACAGGTGAATTTTTATTTTACTTTACATTTGTTTTGATACTAGATTAGTCATTATTGAAGATACACCTAAAAAGACAACAGATATATTTGCAAGTAATTTGCCTCCTTTTATATCTACGTTTAAACAAATCATCACAAGAAATAAATGACTTTTTTTAAAAAAAAAAATAACGATTAAGTGCCACGCGTTATGAGGCGCCCCACAGTGTAAATAATGTGATCAGCAACATATATATATATATATATATATATATATATATATATATATATATATATATATATATATATATATATATATATATATATATATATATATATATATATATATATATATATATATATATATAACTCTCCAGTAGAATCACAAGGCTGATTCATGGTTTTCCTCTTCTGTCAATATTGCGATCAAATATTTATACAAGAAATCACAGCTTTTAAGAACATAATGATAGCGAGAAAATGATTACCAAAGATGGTCTTTGACTAACTTTGCACCATGCAAAAGTCCCAATAGTTAGTATTTTCATGTTGAGAAAAGGATTGGCACATATTAGATACTATATCAGGTCATTAGTGTGCAGAGAACATATCAATAAACTAATTCTTTCTACTTATTTTTTATAAAATAAGTACTAGTCTCATAGTGCACACCACGCGAAGGAGTTTGGTTTGGTTTCCGGCAAACCAAACTCTTTAACAAGCTAAATTTCTCCAAGCCTAGGCTCAAATATAGCATTTTACGTCAAATTCAATGGAGTATACTTTAAGATAAATGAATATTTGAAAATAGAAAACTATTTAAGTCTATAGATTTGTCTAGTAGAAGGACGTTTAGTTTCGTTTTATCTTTGTATTCCACGCACTAGGGATGGCCTCTTGCGAAACATCTTTCTTTTCGATTTTCGGAAATTTCATTTTTAGATTTTCGTTTTTTTGAAAAATTTTCCTTTTTTCTGGAAAAAAAGTTTCGCTTCTCTTTTCCGAAAAACTTTTTTTCAAAAATATTTTGGTTTCTCTTTTTCCAAAAAAAAAATCGTGTTTCATTTTTCGAATAATTTTCGGTTTCCATTTTGTGTTTCTCGAAAAAAAATCTTTCTTCGAAAAAAAAATTTTCTTTTTTCGAAAATTTTTCGTTTTCGGAAAATTTATTTTTTGAAAGGGTATTTTTCGAAAAAAATGTGGCCATTCCTACCAACGACTGATCAGTATTTTGTATCCTGGGCATTATACTAACCTGCTAATTGCAACACCGCTGCGGGTCGTCTACCAAGCAAGGATGATATCCATAATTATTCCTGTGAGATTACATGGGTAACCGATTTTAGATTGTCCATATCGTGAGATCAAATTGTATTGGATGGACTACCTCCACCAGCGAACTCGATTCCTAGCTTTTGAGCATCTACACCTTGGCGAAAATTGATGGTGATCCATCAAATAGTTCTTAAAATTGTGTCTCCCGGACGACGCACGAACACTCAGAGTAAATATAAACCAAACTCATTAAAAACATAAGAAATATGATTTTCTAGCTTCAATCAGAACGACGTGCTACTACGCGCCAGCGTCCATTGTGCGTGGTTCCAGGTTCAGTTATGACCGAAGACAAAATTTTCGGTATCGTCCGCCTATCCTTATCATCATCAGCCTAGAACAGCTTGAAACAAAATTGCAGTTCTTATGTTTTCGTAGATTTTTGGGTTCAATTTGCTCATGATCCCTCTTTACAGAAAGAAGGTGTAGAACTATTCTCAGTTGTCACTAGGCTCAGTGGTAGAGCGGTTACCTCTGGTGTGTAGGGTCCTTGGTTCGATCTCCGGCCAAGTAAGCTTATGGTGGACAACATCGTGTCCGTGTGTTTTCTCGGGGTATCCCCGTTTCCTCCCACTTAATCACAATTTTTCCCTTGTCTTAATCATCATTCCCTTGCCTTAATCATTGTTTCCCTTAGCGTAACAAGGCATCATCGTGGGATGTTAAACTGAAATATTTCATTTTTCTCGAGAACTCCTCGTACCACAATTTGAGAAACACTGTTGTAATAGAGGGTATGAAAATACATGAAATATCCCACCACGAATCTTAGGTATTATCAACTTTCAACTTACGTTGCATTAAATGGCTCAATGTCGAGACGTCTTCCTTCAAAGCCCTAATTAAAATCCTTTAGTGCATTAGAAAAAAAAATATTTCTGATTTTTCCATTGAAAAATTCCTACACTTCCTTTGAGTTTGTGTTGTAGTAACGAAGGGGTTAGCAACAATGAACAAAAATTGCTAAAGTTCCAACGTTATGTTGTGCTGTGAAGTGTTCCAGCTGTTTGTCAACGATGTCACCCGAGAAATGCCTTCACTTGTACGTCATCCTTCTTTTACGAGATGCCAGTAGTTGCACAGTGACAACAACAACAACTACTACTACCACCCGCTACAGATCAGTGTAACGGAGCTGCGGCTTTTACGTATTGACAAACACTGAACCATCTCTTTACCAACCGAGGAAAACAACTCTTTTTTTTTTTTTCTTTATTCACGGCTGGCGTGATCTGACCAACTTTCCCATAAAAAAAAAGTACCGTCGTTTACCTATACAATATGCCCATGATCTCGCACACCCTCTCTGAAAACACAAGTTGAAGCGGAACATTTGTCAATTAAAGAAAGAAGTCATACATATATGTACGTATATGACGATTGCGACATCTCATGGCAATGAGCGACTACGGTCTGTGTGAGAATGTTAAGATTTAAAAAAAAAAAAAAAAAAAAAAAAAAAAAAAAAAAAAACTTAATGATTACTGCAGTTGAAAGAGGAAGTGATGAAACAGCGAAACTTTCTGTTAACATATGCCTATTACTCTTATTCTCATGACAATACGAAAAATTGTGTCATTTAGACATAATAGCAGAATCTTGTCCAGGGTTGTTTGTAGGATTAAACATAGGGTCTAATTCTCCCTTCCAAATTGCAAGATTTCTCTCTCTTTTTTTTTTTTTTTTTTTTTTTTTTTTTTTAAGAAAATGAAACTACTATTTTATGATTACGAAATTGATTCATTGTGTTTATATCTGCCACGATAGAAGATAATAATTGTATAATTTACTAACCCAAACCACACTGTGCTTATCTGGAGGAAAGTAGATACCGTAACGGTTTGTGATGTAAAATTGGACCAATCGATTGAATTGGTTAGTGAGTTTGGAACTTAATATTTGTTCGGCAACAATATTGTATGAGATGTGGGCCTACAGTTTAACATGGGGCCCAAACCACACAAGTTCCCGCAAGGAAACGAACTCAAGTTCCTAGCGCTCTGGTTTCTAGTTACCAGTAACACGCCTTCGTTTATTTGCTTGCTTGTTGCTTTATACCTCAAATTCTTGCTAACTTGCCATCTGTCGACAGTTTGTAGAAGTTAGATAGTTATAGTGGTGACGGAGACTCGAGCCCCGGTCTTCCAAATGCCCGTTTGTTACTATGTCCGCAAAACTACATTTCCTCCTGTGTTTGCCACTTTATTCCTTAAACTGGGTATCAGATGACAATTTGCAGCAATAATGCAACAATAATGGCAGGATAATGCAGAAACAATGCAACAATGGATATTTTACTTGAGGAAACACCGTCATACTATGTGCACAATTCTTACTTTTATATACTGTTTTAATTGTAATTTACTCAGGATTTCAGGGCTCAACAAAAGAAAATTAGACAGTAGAAAGACGCATTAAGAATGAAAGTTAATTTCATGTTTTCTTCCCTGCGAGTGCTAACAATAGAAGAATCTCCATGATATGTACAAGGTACACTGATATGATTTTGCTTGGGATTCAGTTTGTCAACTGGCCTAAGTTTCTACTTTGTATTCTTATTTCTGTGAGATCTATCTTTATGTTGTCCTCCCATCTGCGCCTAGGTCTTTCTAATGATCGTTCTCCAATTGGATTTCCTATTAAAACTTTGAAAGCGTTCCTACTTTCTTCCATTCTGGCTACATGACCTGTCCACCTGAGCCTCCTAGATTTGATGACCCTAACAATGTTGGTTAAACCGTATAAATTGTGCAGTTCCTGGTTATGATGTTTCCGCCATTTCCCATTCCCGTCCCTCTTGGCGAATTCGTCTTAGGATTTTATTCTCAAATACTTTCAGTCTACATTCGTTCCTCAGAGTAAGCGATCATGTTTCGCAACCATACAGAACAACAGGCAAGATTATCGTTTTATATATTTTAAGCTTCAAATTCCTCAATGGAATTCGCGACGACAAAAGATTTTGAACTGAAAAAAGAAATTCCCTGCTTTAGTCTACATTTAATTCCTTCATGAATATGATTTTGGTCTCTTAATATTGATCCCAGATATTTGAAAGTATCTACTTTTAGACCAAGACTGATAACTTGGTACGATCTTAGTAAAGTAAAATGGACATGAGTAATATCTTACAGAATAGGAAAAGAGAAAAATCTCACGGTCTTAAGAATTCAATTTTTTTTATTTATAATTCTTAGTAACACTGCCAACTAGTTAACAATTCACGCAAAGAACTAAAAGAATATATGCAAGCTGGTTACACTGCAACTCTATGCAGCTGAGCAGAGAATGTGCTAGTTTTTACTTCCTTTCTTCTCAAGGTGTTGACAGAGGGTAAAGTGCGGAAGTCAAACAACCTCATCATCGCTCAATTACAAAGCCTAAGAGGAAAATTAAACCGTCGATGCGATTCGATTATCTTCTCTTTTCAGATCATTTAACCACTCGACAACCTGTTCTCTCGTCTATTGCAACTAACAAGGGGATCTTTTTATTGCCATAGCTAATTTATCGCATGGAAGAAATACAGTTTACAATACTTAATGGAAGAAAACGTTATGTGATTGAACCTGTTATGCGAATAATGATGCAATAAATATGTGAGCAATTAATAACATAATAGCACAACCAAGTAAAATATATTGAAAATAAAAACTAAGAACTAACGGAATTCCCATAACAGTAGTAGCTGTTAACATTGAAGAGGATAAAGATGATTATTCATTATTTTCATTACCCACTGTAGCTGGCTTTGTTTAGGTCAATACTGATTTTATGTTCATATATTATGCTGATGATATGCAAAGCATCTACGCTTCACAACTGGATTCGTGGGGGTCTGAAGAATGTATTAAAATATCTGCACACAACACCAGCATAAACAGAAATTGACTTTTAGGAGGTTGTCCGAGATCGACAATTTAGCAAGTTTTGATATAGCGTCCTGAGAATAGCAGAGAAATACAACACCTGACCTTAGAATTCAATGTTATTATCATGGGCGGCGATTAGGGGGGGCAAGAGGGGGCAGTTGCCCCCCCCACTTTTTTGAAGTGACGTCCTAATTTATATAATTTCATTTGGAAATGTAAACAGGGTGTCCATACAATTTGGAGAAAAGATCTCTGACTTTTCCCTGACGAAAGTTGCAGATTTCCCTGACCCCTGAATAACTTAAAAATATCGAAAAAAGAAAGAAACCCCAGCCTCCACACTCCCCATAGTTGGCCTTGTTCTATTCCACTTCTGTTTCTTTCTTTTTTTAATTTTCTTTCCAAAGGAATGTAAATTTACCAATATGTGCATTAGGCCGTTATTGATTAGGCCAACATATTACACAAAATGTAAAGTTACAAACAAAAGTGTGCAGTATACAAAGTACTTAAGATATGAAAAAAAAAAATACACATAATATGCTTACACATTATAATACCAATTACATAGCATTATAATGTTGCCTATAGTAATAAACAGTTCATTCATGATTTTACTGATTATTAAAAAAAAACACACACACACACACACACATTATGTAACACATACTTTTGCTGGTGCAGTTGTTAAATGCAACAAATTTAGAAATTTGTTTTCATATTTTCTCGCATAGTTTTCTTCTCATTGATCTGAATATCCCTGTCTTCGCAGGTTAATTTTCTTTTCTTCCTCCAGTTCCTTTAGTTGTTGCTAAATCTTCCGTTTCTCTCCTCTTCTCGTCTCCAGCATTTATTTCTCTTTTCTTTTCCAAATACACCTGATATTGTCTCATTGAACTTCTCACTGAATTTATCATGTCTCTTGTAATTATTAATCCTGATGATCCACATATTCTCATCACAGAATCATATATGATCCGTTGATGAGCCACCAGAAATTCTTCTTGTAATTTGTCAAGAATGAAAAGTTTATTTATTGTGAAACCACTTTCAAAAAATGCGTTTCCGTGAAAGAAGATAAAACACATTTCATAACTGACCATAAGTCAACGAAGTTCTTCCCATTTCCTAAGACTAAGTGAAAAAAACTCATCAAGTCCAATACCATCTCTATCATTGGCTATGAATTCATTCGAGTGTTCCTTACATTCTTCAGTCTGAGCTTTCACTGTGAGCTGGAGATACTATTTCTTCGCGTTCTCAGCCACTTGTCCAGATATCCTCGTGGCACCATGCAATTCTTCTAGAACAGCGTCTACCCTTTTGAGCAAGTATGCCAAGATGTAGTTAGATGTGTTTTTCGCAGAAAATTAGTTTCAACGACTATATCAGAGAACACTGACTCCCTCAATATCATCATTGAGAATACCACATTTTGCATCCAGTAACAGTAAAGAAATCAACAATATTTCATAAATTCAATAATTGAACAATGGACCTAAATCGATTTTCTCCTGACTTTCCCTGACCAATCTGCCATTTCCCTGACTTCACCTGATACATTTTTACTTCCCTGACCTTTCCCTGACTTTCACTTATTTTCCAGAATGTGGACTCCCTGGTAAAGGTTTTTGTATAATACTGTTTCATAGGAAAAAAATGGTGCCATATAATATTTGAAGTTGCGTGAGTACGTATTGGTTATTTGTCTTCCCGTGGAGTTAAGAAAGCTACAGGAATTGCGTTTTAATTGCAATTCAAAGCAATTAATATTGCAATTTCATATTTCTTTAAGTATCATATCATATGCTTACAGTACTTACTGTATTTCATTTTCTAAGACTAAAAACATTCATTTAATGGCATGTGTAGAATTAAAAGTATAAATTGTTAAGGTGGATCACTAGGTGTTCTCGGTGCTATGCTGCTTGAATAGTGCGGCGTTGCCAAGTAGTGCCGAGTGTGTACTGGTGCCAGACAATAAAGGACGTAATCATGGAATTCTGCTTGGATACTTTCTGGAGAAATTAGTTTTCGACCCTTACTGCAATTCACAGCTAAGTTCCGCTTCTCGAACTGCAACGCTAGAACCCAGGAATTAAACGTACAAATTTGGCAACAATGCACTATGGCGTTCTGCGCAAGTTTCTTCTCAAAGTCTATTTCCCTAAATGTAAATTAATATTTACATAAAATGTGAATCATAACACGAGAAACGGTCAAACAATATATCTATTTCGTAATAAGATCGTTACTTTTAAAGTACTTTACACATTTAAATAAACATTTCATACAATTGAGCACTTCTAGTAAGATCTAACAGCAAGTGCCATCTTGTGTGCTCATTGTAAAAGGAATGAAAAATTTTCTTGTATTTGTTAACTTTTTCAATATCAGAAGACACAACCAAATGAATCAGTGTCTTATGTTGTAGCCGAAACATAACTTTTTCTTATAGTACAATATTTCTAATATGTAAAGCTTCATTGTGCAGTGGTTAAGGGAATGAGCTAAAATATGTACTGACTTCCGGGTGGTGATCCACCTTAATTAATTCCCAGTTTCAATATAACTTGTGCAAAATAAGCGTCATTATTCATTACTATTATGATTAATATTATCCCTTCTATTTATTTATTTTGCAAATTTATTAAATAATCTGATCACACAATTTTCCAGACAGAATTTTAAGATGTTCATGAGCAAGAACTCAAATCTCTTCTTACACTTTCGTTGTTTAAGAATATAAAGGGCTAGTACCTACCTGTATTGCTCTTATGAATTTACTTAATAAAATAGAAATACTATATACGGCATTTTAAGTGAAAAAACATAGTATCCTATTAGTTATACAACCTTTCATCAAACAGTGTTAGAAACAATCAGGAATCTAACATTGATATACAATTGTTCAGATCATGTCTTGCCCCCCCCCCCACTTCTAACGTCCAACCGCCGCCACTGGTTATTATTGTGGTATTATATTTAAGTAACAAGAATTAGGAAAATAATCCAAAATGGATCAAAAGATTGCGATCTTGGTCAATAATTAGGTTTTGGATCAGAGGCCATAAAATTTTTGAATGGCCCCTAAATCGAGTTTTCGTATTTTTTACGGAATAAACACATCATACTGAGTTAACATAGTTTGGGTTTGGCTACACTATATGTAGTTCTCCAGATATAAGGCCTACCAGAAAAATTTTGATTGACATATATTAAATCTTAGATCCAAAAATATAAGCTCCGATAATATAGTCAGCCCCAATTCCTAAAACACATTATGAAATAAATATAATTCTAATGTATAGTTATTGTAGTTAGTTACAAGCCTTGTGATTAAAACACATTTCCTGTCATTTGGTTGATATAATATTGTATCAGAATTCAACTTATTCTTAAATATAGTCCGGAAAACAGTGGTTGTCAAATATCTTTTCCATAAAATTCTAATCCAGCAATTTGCTCCTTATTCTAATGGTTCAACTTTTTAAAAAAGAAAGAAAAGAAAAGAAAAAGAAAAATCCTGTAGTTTGATGATTTGTAATAATAGTCGTCTGTTCACAAATATAATAATAATAATAATAATAATAATAATAATAATAATAATAATAATAATAATAATAATAATGATAATAATAATAATAATAATAATAATAATAATAATAATAATAATAATAATAATGATAATAATAATAATAATAATAATAATAATATAATGTAATAATAACGTAAGTACGCAAGAATTGACATCACTACACTTAAAACTGACTACAAAGTAAATATGTTGGTCACACATAATTAACTCTACCACTTAATTACTTTGTATATCCAGGATTAGGTCATGGTGGGGAGTGAGAGGTAAGACACGTGTCACTTTTTCAACGCCATCTGTTAGCGACCGATTGAACTACGTCTAGCCTAGCGACTAACACGTGGTTAACGCGCTGCGTCGTCCTATCTCTAACAGGCAGTAGCGTAGCCAGGATGTGTGTGTTGGGGGGGGGGGACAAGTGCTGTTATAGATACATATAGAAAAATTACAAACAAAAAAATATATAAACATAAAAATATATAAAAAATTACAAACATCAAAGTACCAAAGTACATTGTCGGACCTCTTTGGGGGTGGCGGCACCTCTGATCCCCCCTTCCCTACGCCACTGCTAACAGGCGTTGGGCCGTCACGTCTTTTATTCACGTGGCTCCCCAGTTTCTCTCACAACGCTGGGTGGACGCCGAAAATTGGGAAACACCGGCCGCGAATCGAATCCAGGACCACGCGGACGTGAGTCCAACTAGATTACGGTGTTGTCCTTAAGTGCCATTTTATACCATGTAGATGTGAAGTTCAATGGGGACTATAACTATATATGTTCTCAAACTCTCTGCACCTACATATGTATATATGCCGGGGGTCCCACATAAAACCGGCCTGTCTGTTCTGCACGGAAACGCGCTTTCTGGTAATTGTACAATCAGCGACAAAAGTTATTTCTGTTTGGAAAACTTAATTTGGGAATAACGGTGATATAGCTGGAATGTACAGAAAATTACATTATTTTTAATTTACTGAAAACTATACTCAAATGCTTCTTCCATTCTGAATTTATTTATGAAACTAATTTATCTAACAGAAAGAACTTTTGTGGCAGACTGTACATTACAAGTAATCGTCTTTGTTGAAAAGTATGGTGTGCAGAACTCAAACAAGCTAACAAGAATAACTTAACATTATTCTGTCAAATATATTTTCCAAAGGCATCTTTAAGAATGACAAAAGAAAGAAATAGAAAAAAAAAAGTTAATGCAACTTTCTTCTTAGTTTTTGGCATTTACTTGTGAAAATAACTTATAAGACAAATGTTACTAATCGAAAAATGAAATGAAATCTTAAGAAAATTAAGTTTTACGTCCCACGATTATGCTGGCTAGGCTAAACGAGACGGTGATCATGAAAAATGAACGAAATTGTGGAATGAAGAAAGTAGGAGGAAACAGAACCGCGAGAAAACCCACGCACACGGTGTCTACCCACCACAAAGCTCACTTGGCACGAGCTGGGATCGAACCAAGGACCCCATGCACCAGTGGTGAACCCCCTACCCCTCTACCACTGAGCCACTGCGGTCCTTTTACTAATCATTTTAGCATCTATCTATATCTGCAGCCATTCACCTTTTTATATAAAAGTTTACTTTCAACAATCAAGAAAGATCTGGATGAAATATTTTCAAGACAATGTTTTAGTGAATTCAACAAATGAGGCTCTTCTATTATATCAAACGTTATTGCATCTAAGAAAAATGCTCCTAAAATTAATTTTGGCATGTTTAAAGTATATTGTGTATGATATTTTAATGCACTTTTGTGTATCAAACGAAACTATTTCAGTGCATTTCAGATTTTCAGTGTAATTATCCTTGACGGCAAAATCATATATTTATTGTAATATTCTTTCAAACACAGAGGCAGGGGCGGACTGGCCCACCCTGCTACCCTGCAAATGCAGGGTGGGCCCCCCAAACAGGTGGGCCCCCTCCACCAATTTTAAAAAGATGTGCTCAATTAAACCTACCAGCATAAAAAAATATGGCAGGGTAACTCCCGCAAACTTGTGTTTTGCATAAAAAAGACGTAAAGTTAAACTTTCATGAACAGACCTTATTCTTCTTCATGTTTATCGACTTGAAAAGTCCGTCTATGAGACAACCAGGCCCTAAAACATTGCGGGGTTTGTGATACAGCAGCTGTTAACAACTAGCACGTTAACTACTACTTCGGGTCGAGAGGGTCGGGACGAATTGACTCATGACCAGAATAGGTTTTAGCCGAAACGACGCATAAGAAAGTTGACCCGAGCCGACCCGTGGCTAGAGCAGCCCTGACCCGACCTGTGACCTAAGGAGGTTCGACTCGAGCCCTGACCCGATGAAGCCTGACCTGACCCGTTTGAGAGCACTAGCGGCAGGCACTGGGCTCAGTAAGCGTTGGTGTAACTTCTAAAAGTGCTGAACACTTATGCTGTCAGTCAAATCAGTGTGTATATCGTGTAAATGTTAACTTCCCTTTAGTTATTTAAAGTTAATTTAAAATAAAAGTGTAGTAAAATGTAAAAATTATTTGTGATGTGCAAAGTAGGTATTCATATGAAAAGAGAAGTTGGGGCCAGCCGAGGAATGGGCGGACTACACTAGACGATAGAGATATCTAATCTTTCTGCGACATGAAGATATGATATTATGACTTACTCATGTCAAGGAATATCTTGCGTTTCGAGATCTATCGCAAATTTATCTCCAATCGCATTCTTTGTGTTGCATTGCGGCCACAAAGTTACAGCTTTTTCAAGTTTCCAACACTGACGCCATGTCTGTTGTCTCACCTAACACGCTTGGGGGGAGGGAGTTGTCTGCTAAGAGCGGGGCGTACTTCCTCGAGATTATATAGCAATATTTAGACGAGTTTGTGTATGTAGGTTACATGTTTTTCTCGCCAAAAAGACAGGTACAGAGAGAGATTGCAGTGCATTCGCGAGGAGACTCCCGACTGAAGTAAGTGGAATGCCAAGTATATTTTTTACATTTTTATACAGTGGGCCCTCATTTCAGTTTAGCAGGGTGGGCCCTATGGTTGCCAGTCCGCCCCTGCACAGAGGCAAATAGCCATTCACCTCTCCAGATGTTCCTGATGGATATAGAAATTAGGACTACACTGTATATAAAATTATGTGTACTAATACTTTTGCAACACCGAAATCGAGTAATATGTATGTTCTTTTTGATAGCAATTATTAATCCATGTACGACGAATTAGGAGTTTGATTACTGATAGAGTGAAATGATTTTCATGATAGACAAACACTAAGCACATTAATTTTCCAGCAGCACTGAGTTTTCTATAAATTTTTCGTTCCACCTGTATTTCGTTATCATTTCCATTACGTACAACTCCAAAGACACTAACTGAAAGTTTTTAACATTAGGCCTAATGATAATTTTTAGTGTCGCAATAAATGCTACACTATATAGTATTAGTTTCACCTTAATAGGTGACGTATTATTGAGACTATTATTGGCCACAAATATTAGTCATTGTAGTGCCTTAAAAAAAATGCATTAGTATCTACCCTCATACACGTCATTTCGTTAGTTCAATAACACCTACCAACAGGGTGACCAGACATATTGGATTTACTGGGACACTTTTGGTTTTCCGCTGGCTGTCCCGATGTTCCGAGAACACTTTTTAGATGTCCTGGTTTCTAAAAGCAGTCACTGTTCTAAAATCTTAAGTATTTCTGTTGAACAGTGCAAGGATCAAAATAACATTGTTAACATCTGAAAATGGTGGAATTGTTTTTGTGTATGTTTATATGCGGAACAAATACTTATGTGAAGAGCGTCTTTTGTCTAATGAACATACAGTATACTGTAAAAGAAAAAAAAAGTCTCCTTAATGTGGAAATATTAAAAACAGTGCTCATAGTGAAAGTACACTTCCATCACTCCTGCTCAAAATTCTATGATTAGCTTATGCAAAATAAGCAGTTCTTATAAAAAGTAACTCTTCTAAACAAAATATAAATATATTGTAAAGTAAATTAAAAATACTCTTCACTTCTCATTTATATTTGCATTCAATTGGCAAGATATACAGTGTTAAACGCTGAACTCTAATTAATTTGCATATTATAATTAATTTCCTATCTTTATGAATTTTGTGTTTTAAATATCTTATTTTGTAACTACAGATGGTGATCAGAAAAATGGAAACACCTGTAGTTGGCAACACGTCAGATGTATGGGTTGGCAGTGGTGTCGTGGCGCCCGCAGCGCCGGACCGCTGGTGGTGGTGCGTTATGTCGGTCTCCATACTACGTCAGGCGCAGTTGAACAGCAGTGTCCAGTGGCTGCAGCAGATGGAGGTAGTGTAAATTGGGAGACCTCTCAGATTTTCAAAGAGGGCAAATTGTTGGTGCGCGGTTATGTGGAGTGAGTGTGACGGCAGTGGCTATTGTGTTAGGTGTGTCGCGTGCGACAGTGTCGAAGGTGATGACGGCCTACACAACACACGGGAAAACCACATCGGGGAAGCGGAACAGTGGGCGGAAGAAAATCATGAGTGACAGGTCACGCCGGGTATTAAAGCGCATTGTCACGCAGAACCGTCGCGCCACTGCGGAGCAAGTGACGGAGGAACTTAATCAACACCTCCCCCACCCTGTTTCGACAATCACAGTCCGCCGCGAATTACATGACATGAACTTACGGGGTCGTGTTGCACGGGCCAAACCGCTCATCAGGGACCATAACGCTTTCGCACGCCGCAAATGGTGCCGCGACCATGCAACTTGGACTGTTGAGGACTGGAAACGTGTGATATGGTCGGAAGAGTCATCCTGCACCCTATTCCCAACCACGGGCCGTGTTTATGTGTGGAGAACGCCCAAAAAAGCTTATGATCTGCAGTGTCTCCGCCCAACTGTGAAACATGGCGGCGGCTCGGTGATGCTGTGGGCTGCCATATCATGGTTTTCATTGGGTCCTGTGGTCACACTTAGCGGACGAATCACTGCCAACGATTATGTCGCAATTTTAGGAGACCACTTGCATCCTATGGTACGGATGTTGTTTCCTGACAATGACGCCATCTTCCAGGATGATAATGCACCCATTCACACAGCTGGCGTTATTGCAGCGTGGTTTGAGGAACATCGGGATGAAGTTCAACACCTCCCCTGGCCCGCCCAATTCCCAGATCTCAATGTAATTGAACATCTGTGGTCCGTCTTGGAAACACGACTCCGGCGACGATTTCCACCTCCATCCTCTCTCACAGAACTGGCCGATGCCCTGCACGAAAAATGGTGTAAAATTCCACTTGCTATACCATTCACGACCTCTATGCCTCCATCCCACGTCGCATCAAGGCTGTTCTGAAGGCGAAAGGTGGCCCGACACCATATTAATCTGGTAAGTTGCAATTTCGTTCAGGTGTTTCCATTTTTATGATCACCATCTGTATATATAACCAACAACTACTATAGCAATGTTCAATGTTCAGGGGACATAACAAATAATGCGCTAAAATTGAAATCTGATCACATCACACAAGGTGGCCCGTATTACAATTTGAGAATTTCTATCGATTGATACGTCTTACGTTTGGACATTTATTAAATTATACAGTTACCTAATACTATTGTAGAATGTATACCAGTGTAAATGATATTATTCTGAGAGCTCTCATTTCAGGAGGTGCTCCATCAGAGAGAGAATCAAATGGATGCAGCCGGAATGACGTAAAAAGGCCTGACGTTAGTGCCATGGAAAAAAGGGAAGGCACTGTTTTGGGATTTCACCTATGCAGACACTTATGCTCTCTCAAATGTACCAGATACATCGACTCGGCCAGGACTCATAGCAGCTCGAAGAGAGGTCGAGAAAAGGAATAAATATATATCAATCTATTGGACAAATATTGGTTTGTTACAATAGCAATTTAAGCAAGTGGTTCACGGGGCAAAGAGGGGTTTAATTTTACCAATGAAGTTGGCCACGCATATCGCGAAATCGGGAGATACCCGAGCTAGAGCATTTCTCATACAACGCATTAATTTAGCCATTCAACGATGGAATGTGTCAGCTATTTTGTGAACTTTGCCAACCGGAAAAGAGATCTTCCTTTTGTAGGCAATTTATGAACTATGTGGGAGAGAATTTTCGTCAATTAAGAATAATATTTGTTTTGCTTTTTATTCCATTCGTAAAAATTAATAAATGTACTTAGTTCTTTGGTTGTAGTATAATAACCCATCTATTTGTTATTCTGTCTACGTATAAACAGCAAGTCAACATTTGAACATCAGCTCAGATAATGTGAAACGCGGATATGATGTGAAACATCATAACTTTATGTTATTTAATTATCAACATTCTCTTTAAAATTATGCGTAATATACAAATGCTGTATGTGTCAAAATGTATTTGAAACTTGTAAGTGGAAAAAGATTTAAATATTAAAATTGTATTTATTGAATGTTTACTTACTATACTTTAAAATAAACTATAAAGAATAATCACGAAACATTAAGCTAAACATTATATTTTATTTTAGTGTCAGTTGATGTTACATTTGGACAAAATAGTGCATCATAAAGTAAGCATGCAGATCAGCACACAAGAAATGGTTTTTTTTCTTCTTTCTTTTGGTCTGTCTAAAGTGCAGAGTGCATGTGGGTATATAAGAAAAACTAGGAATCGTTGCTTGCGTTGTCAGCAAAACAACTATATATTCACACTTCTACGCATCACAACCTAACGTGCCCTGATGCGCACACTGAATATAAATCAAGCAGGAAGTAATGTTGCCAACTTTACGGTGATTTGTGTAAATCGATATCACGTAAGAAATACAGTATTCCCATGCTACATATAATACAAATTATTGTTAATGCAGAAAGGGATTTGTCAATTATTTTCGTACTCTACATTTTGTATATTTTTCATAGAGATGTCCACACAAAAATATAATATTAAACCACACTATACATTAAAAGCAAAATCAATTAAATACTTAAAATTGAAATAATAAGTACACAAATAATAGTTGTAAATGTAAATTTGACTTACTCATATTGGAGCATATAAAGAAGAAAGACGTAACGTAATACACACAAGCAGGTGTTTGATCCTGCTGCCTTTTATCAAGGCGCAATAGAGATGAAATAAATATCCGGCTTACCGACAGAAGACGAAGTTCGTGTTTGGCGTTGGGGTATACAGTAGGCCTATATTCTTATATTCAAAATTCTATGCTGCTTGGGTTTTGTGGTAAATAAAAACCGTGTACGTGGGTTTTCTTGGGTCTTCTCTCGTTTCCTCTCATTTCCTTCATTCCACGATCTCGTTCATTATCGTCTCTCTTCATCTCCCTTAGCCTCAAAGTAAAAGGGCCGCTGTAGCTCAGTGGTAAAGCGTTCACCTCTGGTGCATGGGGTCCTTGGTTCTATCCCAGGTCGAGCCAAGTGCGCTTTGTGGTGGACAAACACCGAGCGAGTGGATTTTCTCGGGGTTCTCCCATTTCCTCCCACTTCCTTCATTCCACCATTTCATTCATTTCTCATTATCATCATCTCCTGTAGCCTAGCCGGCATAACGTGGGACGTAAAACTTAAAGATTTCATTTCGTTTCATTTACCCTCAAAGTATAATCGTGACACGCTAAACTATAAAAATCTATCCTTAGAAATAGACCTTCCCAAATTCGTTTTTGGAGAAAAAATGTGTTTTTTTTTTTAAAGCACTTGTGATTGATGAGCCTGTGAATGTGGACCTATAAAAATTGAATAATGTGGAGTACGAAAATCTATTTCTGGAGAAGCATTTCAACAAAATAATTAGTTTGGGGACAAATTAAATATTTTTCTTTCTTAAATTTTGTACTGCGCTTATTTCATCTACGCCATTGACTGGTGTGGTAGAGTTTCATGAGATCTAATGAATGCATTGATTAGACGTTCAGAATTTAGGAGATCATTCACATGTTTCTGTTGAGACATGGACGTAACGCTTAACGTGTAATTCGGACCACTACACTGCAGTTGCACTTATTTAAACCCAAATTTTTACCCTGAAAGAAGTGATAATGATTTGTCTATGTAAAAAGTCAAGCTGTCTCGTAAGCTTACATCAGAGGAGAAAGCAAAAAGCACAAAACTGATTTTTAAAAAATCAGGAGGCATTCCTCGCCAAAAGTACTCGAGCCCATGAGGTAGGCACTCATGAATTCGGAACTCCCGCTCACTCTACCTCACCCTTACGAAGTGATCATGAGGTTGAGTGAGCACGACTTCCAAGTCATGATATGAACATAATGTCGGAATGATGATGTTAGTGTGAGATTAAGTGAGCGTGATGTCGGATTGACCATGTGAATGTAAGGTCAAGTAAGCGTGAGATCGAGATGATGATGTAAGTGAGTGTAGGTGAAGTTATTCCAAAGTGGGCATCTTTGTTCCTCGCGCCATGCTATGAATATTGGATCAAAGGACAGGATAAAACATAAAAGATATTCAGAAGTATACAAATATGCACAAAACCTTTTTCTTTTAGTTCCATTGAACCTGATAAAAGGGAAAATAAGAATGGGAGAGGGGAAAAGAAAGCCAATTCCTTTCTTGTCACCCGTACGAGATACAAGAAGCCTGAGTGATTGTTGTCACATTTAATTAACAAACGTCTATCAGAAAACAAAAGCACAGAATGTCTGTAAAACTTAGCAATTATTATCTTGAGATTGGTCATTGAAGTATTTATTTAAGCAACAGTTCTTAAAACATTTGAGATCAAATTTTGTATGGTTTTAGAAAGAGAGATACTCAGAGCTGTCGTGGTGTTAGAGATTCATTCATAAATTGTTGCATCATTATTCACTTACATTTGTAATTCTTCTCCTTCAATTTATCACGAAATATTAAACCAAAGATATAAGCTTACTAAAACTATACAAACTATATTTTCTTGAATGCCATGGAAAACTTTATCCCAATTACTGTCAAAGGAACGTCTGGTTTATTTAGGAATAAACCAGTTTATTATTATTATTATTATTATTATTATTATTATTATATTTTATTTTATTTTTATGGTCCTTTAATAGTACAAGGAATGAGAAAATCCCTTTGCTGTGAACATCTCTTGTCATTGTTAAGAAATTTGGTTAATATTACTAGTTCTGAGAATCGAACTAGAGTCTTTTCGTTTATGAGATAATACACAATTATCGTGTTCGCTACGCTTCCAAAAGTCGGAATGCACATCATTGATATATACATGTATTTAACATGCCTTTGTCATAATTGAACTGAAAATGAACAATTCGTAGCTATGTAGATACATTTGGTTATTATTTAAATTAAACAAACAAGCATTCTGAAATTGAATTAGGTTTCCAAGGACATACGCTATATAACACAAACTAACAATGTATTTATTCTTCCTACATGTAGCAAGTTTCTCAGATATTTATGCTAACCATATTTGATGCACAATTTTTCCCACATTTATCACTGGTAGTCCCTTTTTATGGCGAATGAAATTAAATGTCCTCATTTTATAGTAACAAAGGTCGGAAAATTGTTTCTGTTACTATACAGTGCTAATTTAGCTTTTTAGCATTGAGATTGAGACTACATGAAATATGGACTTAACAATTTAGTTTCAGATGCAAAACACATATGCTTCTACACATTATATACTAGCAGCGTTCACCCCGCTTCGCTGCGGTCACCCCGGAACGCAATAAACTTTGTTACTTAGATAATTTTTACTTTTTCGCTTTCAAGTGATATGATAAAAACCATAGAAGATTGCAGTAAATGTTAACATTATATCGCCTGTCATTTATGTTAACCCGCCCCGCTTCGCTGCGGTCACCCCCGAACGCAATAAACTTTGTTACTTAGATAATTTTTACTTTTTCGCTTTCAAGTGATATGATAAAAACCATTATAACGCCTGTCATTTATGTTAACCCGCCGAGTGACACGGTCATGCGGGTTGCATATACATACGTTTATTTTTATACCTATGATGAACTAACAAAGGAGGACACCTGAATGGTCAATTATCTCAAGACACTGGTAATTGAAAATTAAAGTGATATGATAAAAACCATCTAGGGTCCAAATCCTAATAACCCCCCAAAAATAAAAGAAATTGGTTCAGCCGTATTAGCGTGATGAGCGGACAAAGGATTTGTACGTTCTCTTTTATATATATAGATAATATAATGTGGAGCTGTGTACAGACGTATGATTATCACACTATTTTCTAAATAGGGGGCGCGGGGGTTCAGTGGTAGAGCGTTCACCTTCGGTGCTTGGGGTCCCTGGTTCGATCCCATCTCGCGCCGTGTGAACTTTGCGGTGGACAAACACCGTGCTCGTGGGTTTTCTCGGGGTTTTCCCCCTTTTCCTTCCACTTTCTTCATTCCACCATTTCATTCATTTCTCATAATCACCGTCTCCTTTAGCCTAACCAGCATAACCATGGGACGTAAAACTTAAAGATTTCATTTCATTTCATATTTTCTAAATAATATCATAGTTTTAAGGAAAATTTTAGTAACTAATCACGTAGAATAAGATGATTTTAATGAAAATTTTAGAGATCTGAACTACGTGGAAGTTATACTATATAATCAGAGATTTAATCTAATTCCGAAAGTCCGTTTGTCTATCTATTTTCAAAAGACATCTACCTAGGTACTTACATTATACGTATGTATGACACTTTGGTACTCATGTACATATTAACTGCTTAAAATCAGAAACAGTGCACCTTTTGGCCCTGAAGAACAGAACTTCTCAAAGCTCGTAAAAAATTATTTTCAGAAAAGGCATCGTAGACACCAGAAAAACGATGAACATCAAAGTTCGTTTTCCATTTCAGCGAAAGGAAACAAAAAATGTAATTTAACATGCCGCAATTGTCCTGTACGTTCGAAGGGATGGGTGATAAATGAAATGAATGATGATGGGCTGTAGAAAGTGAGACGACAAAGATGAACCGGAAGAAAATTCTAAGACATGATGTGCAGCATAAATCCACATTTCTTCGAACTGAAGCATGCATCACCAGTTTTTTCGCATAGGAGGAAAGCGTCCACTAAGCCACATATGTCATTTTTATATTTTTAATCAATAAATGGGGAAGTAGTTAGCATTCTTGTCCTGATGGAGCAAGCAAACGATTTATTTCCCGGCGGGATCCCATTCTTCATTAGATTACGAGAGGTTTAAGCGAGAGACATCAAAAAATTAAATGATGAGTGAGCAACATACAACAAACCAAAGTTGTAGATACGTAGTATATTTTCAAAAATTTCCTAATTAACCCACACATATTAGGTATATGTCAATGACCAACTTGCACAATTCAAGGAATAATTGTATTAATCTGACAATTCTTCTGGATATTTACGTCACGCTATTACAATTCAAGTAGAATAAAATTAGTTTTTGGTAAAAACGTGTTATTTCCGTAAATGTCGCTCTAAGTTGTAGGAAACAAAATGCAGAAATCTGCGAATATTAACGTGGTTTTTAAAGAATCAACCCTTCAGTTATAATCTTTAGGCAACTTGCTAAATCTTCTTTCTTCAAAAATAATAATATTGTAACCTACTTTCGAAACACGAAACCATATTACGGAAGGTTCTTTACGAGAAATACGTTAATTTTAAAAAAGCAAAGTATCATGTTTCTTTAAGGAAGTGCAACCCATAATGGACCATGCAATTAGGATCACATGTTGTTGTTTTAGTATCAGGAAGAGAAGCAGACATATGAATAAGTCTTATTAATATATAGACAGACAGACAGAAAGAAGGATTCACACATATGTTTCAGACTCATACATACAACCCAAAGCAAGCACACATCTTGTGCTCTGATGCCTGAGGGATCCCTAACACAGTTAACCTGCATCGACGGAAGCCCCCAAGTGTAGACATGTCCCACTAACTGCCAAGTTACGAGAGTTGTCTTCTTTCTCTCCCTTCTCCCTTCAATGCCCGCCCGCCCCTGGGGTCACTCGAGAAGGATGGTTGGTGTAGTAGCCGCCACACTCCGAAGCCGGAACATATCTTCTCTTTGCACCTTAATAACTCATGGGTGTGTTTCCAGCAGCATGGCTCAGAATTTCAATGAGTGAATACGAAAGCAGCACATACGCTCTTATAAACAGGACTTATGTACCGAAGGAAGAAGAAGAAAAAAAAAAAAAAAACGTAACACAATTCATTTCGAGAACAAATGTGTCGTCATTTAAACGTCATGTTTGTGTTGAAGAGTGTGAGGTTGTCTGCTGAGTGATGCTGGTGAGGGATATATACATATTTTTAAATACACAACATAGCTGTATTACCATAATCAAACTTGTATCTGATTTGATTTGATTGGTTGGAGTTAGCGTCCCTTTTCAGTAAGGAGGCTGTATGGGACATTTACCTACAGTTTAAGGTAGAATTCCAACAACTGCGATGCGTTCAAATTTCAAGGTTCCCCCACCGGAAATCGAACCCGGAACCCCATGCACAAGAGACACCATCGTTACTCACTAGACTAGAGGAAAGGCCCACACTTATAATCTGTACGGACGTATGACAATCTGAAAATGAATAAAAATGCATATTGTTTGTATAATATTTCGATGCTCCTTTTAAATTATCTCAACCGTTTACAAGATGATATGGCGCTTGTTGCGGAATCTGAAAAGAAAATCAATAACATGTTAGGAAACTTGAAAAAGGGCTGTGAAGAGAATGGAATGAAAATAAATGTTACATAGACAAAAGCCATGTCGATTGGAACGAAGCAGTCGGTGTCAAATATAGAAATACGAGGGGAGAAAACAGAACTTGTGACTAGTTTTCGATACCTGAGTAGTATTATTAGTGATGATATGAAGTGCGAACATGAAATAAAAGCAAAGATAGGAATGGCGAAAGAAACCTTTAGGAAGAATAAAAGTCTGTGAGATTTTGAATAAAGAGTTGAGAAAAAGATTCATAAAATGCTTCGTGTGGAGTATTGTACTGCATGGGTCAGAAACATGGATATTACACAAAAATGATGAAAAATGACTAAAAACTTTCGAAATGTAGGTATGGAGAAGAATGGAAAGAGTTATTTGGATCGAGCGGAAAATAAATGAGAGGGTGGTGTTAGAAATGGTGAGGGAGAAATGAACCATTTTAGATTTATTATTAATAAGAGGAAGAGAAACTGGTTGGGACATTGGGTAAGAAGGAACTGTATCATGATTCATGAGGGACATGCTAGAGAGTATGATGGCAGGAAAAAGAGGGAAGGGGTGATGGAGATTACAATTGATGGACGATATCAAAACAGAAAAATCGTACGTGAAGACGAAGAGGCTAGTAGAAGAATGTGGAGCATGGAGAGCTTCTCAGTTGTGGCAAGTAACCTGCCAATAATGGCAAAATACTGTTTACTCTGTGGATTCGTTCTCTTCGATTTGAATGTGTAGCCGTTTTATATTTAGTACGCATGCTTTTGGAGGGACATGAAAAGAAAGGACAAGAAAACTGTCCCAATGATTAGAAGATTGGGAATGGAATATATGCTTTCTAGATTGCAATACAGTTAGGTTTTTAAGAGAGAAAAATAAAGAAAGATGAGTACTATTCCTTGTTTCTAGTCACATTCATTGTGTGTTCTCTGTGCCAAGCAAGGAAAAGGAAGATACGAAAGTAGGAGCCCTATTATTGTGTTTCTGCTAGAATTCGAATAAAATTCATTATATGACCGATTCTTCGAGTAAATATTAAAAAACAATTATTAGGATGACGAATAATTAATTATTCGAACAATTGGCCGAACAACAAATAACTGCTCGAATAATGGAACCGAATATTTGGACATTCGAGTAATAACAGAAATATACTCGAATAAGTATTCAAGTAACAGATACTCGAATAACTGTATGAACAATTTTAAGAGCATTGTTTTCGATAATGAGGAGACTGAGGGCCTAAGAAGCCGTTCCTTTCTTAATTTTGACATATAATGAATTGAAATGCTTTCGAAACCCGAAGTTTTGAATCTAAAGAATTTGAATTCTACCTTTCTCTACGAAGACTTATTGTCGATTCCTACCGAGAATCGAATTCGAGATTACATGCACCAGAAGCTCTTGTGCTAGCAACTAGACCAACGGGAAGGGCACCATTCAACCACAGTGCCCCCCAACAATAAGACGGAAAAGTAAACATAATTGACGTACAGTTGTATGAGTACATTTCATGAGAAGGAAACACCTATCACATTGTATTAGAAGAGCAAATATTATCAACCAACTTTCATCCAAGTACGTAGTACATTTATATAAAGAAGTCCAAGAATCACTCTCCAAAAAGCTATAAAAATGTTTCTTTATATAAACTGCGGAAGTACTATAGTAGGAAATATTTTTGGTAACGCCTTCTGAACGTAGAAAATTAAAAAAAATAATAATATAATTGAAAATTGATGGACTTCATAATAGTGACAATGAGTTTATTTCATTTCGCTTCACACAGATACATACATACATACACACATGCGAATATACGCAAACGAAACACGCACATACAAAGGGACGCGTGGGTAAATTAATCCAGAAGAATCAATGATCCAAGGAAGACGTCACCTTGCCTTGAAATCTCTTTTTTTCATTTTCACATGAGACAAGGAGAAATGAATTAAAAGAATCTTCATAATACTTTTCTTCTTTCTTTCTTCACAGAATGAACTCCGAGAAGAAGAGAATTATTAAAATGTACGAACAGAGGGAGAGAGGGAGGGTGAAAAGGAAATTGTGGGAAACTAGAATTACAAAAGCCTTAAAGATTCTCACATTACGTCTTGTTACAGGAAGTGGAGGCGAGTATTTTAGCTTCGGTTTGAGGTTGGAGCCGAACAAGGTGCTCGGTAGGCATATAGATGACAACTTGACACTCCATTCTGCATTTACGTCAAAGGTTATATTTAATATTTACTAATAACAATAAAAATAAAAGAAATAAGAAAGGGATTCTGTTAGGTTTTTTGAATCTTCAAAACCACGACTAAAATGCAACAGAGAATCTTTAGCAGGGATTGTGCATAAAAAAAGGATATATTTAGTGAAGGCAAGTGCAAATATTGTAAAAGCGAATAGGATGCGCGGTGGCTAGTGGTAGAGAGCTCACTTCTGGTGTGAAGGGACTCTGATTCAATCCCAACTCACGGAAGTTTGTAGTCGTCAACATCGTGTCAGTGTGTTTTCACGAGATTCTCCTCTTTCCTCCCACATTCTCACACCATCAATTTCTTTCATGATTATTCACTTTCATTATGATTCGTCTCATCTTGCTTATAGGACATATCCATGGAAAGTTAAACTGAAACATTTCATTTTTCATTTGCAATCGAAGATTTTTTTTTTGTTTTACAACTTTGATATGTTTAGGGTATTATTTATAAAATATCCTATATATATATATTATTTATAGTACATAGTAATAATATTTCCTTTTTTTAAAAAAAAAACTTGTTTGTTATTTTAAATTTTTCTGGTGGTGGACAAATTCAATTTAAAATTACTTGTAAATAGACCCAGGGCCGTGCCGCGGAGGGGGGTGACGGCCCCGGGCGCCGAAGTAAGGGGGGCGAAAAATCGGGAGAAAAAGGAAAAAAGATAGGGAAAATTACTTGGAATAAATGTATGGGGGCGCCTTCGTATACTCTCGCACCGGGCGCTGATTTTCCACGGCACGGCACTGAATAGATCTAGAACAATGTAGTTTTGGGTAGCGTAAACGATTCTTGGAACAAATTAACCCCGTTATGCAAGGTATTTCTGTACGGCACTGTCCTTACGAATCTTGTGATTAACTTCACTTTTAAATTATAGTGATAAAGCTTATGTGGGTAATAAGTCTGAAAGATGCAGAGATTGTGGTGGCAATCATGTGAGATTATAAACTACAATAAGTTGTGGTAATGTATTGCAAAGATACTTCTGATAAGATTGCAAGTTTTCTGGGTTTCGGTGCCCATCTCCATGTGGGTAGCAGAGTACAGGGTGTTTCTGCAATTTATGTTCACTTCGTCGCTTCTCATTTCATCGTTTTTCCAAAAAGAGACATGGTTCGGCCCACTTCATCATTCGTAATGACGAATGTGTCTTTTCTTGGTTATGAGCTACCATTTCATCGCTCGTAAAATTTACTAACTTTACTGTTTCAATTTTCCCTCAATAATTTTAATTTATTTTCTCTTTTAAATAACTTAATTATTAGCGCAATTTGTAATAGTATTTATTATATATTAGTACTTTTTCATCAATTATTCGGAAGCAGCCATATCTTGGTTGCTGGAATTGAAGTTGTTATATGTAAAAACAGTTGCAGAAAAGTGCTAGGGAAGAAATTATATCAGTTCCTAAGACATATGAAGAAAAATTGGGTAAAGCAAGAAATAGAGATCTTGATGCCGTCTTTGTCAGGGTATATATTATTTATGAATATATAAGGAGTAGTAGTAAGAGCGTCTAGCTTTTTATAGGCTATCAAAGAGCACTACTTAGGAAGGTTGGCATTGTCTTATTCATCAGTAAACAAAGATCATTGCTTACTAACGTTGAAATTCTTATATTGTTTATCAGTAAACAAAGAATATATCCAGGAACGTTGAAACTGTCTTTTATTGTTTATTAATATAACAGTCACTGATAAATAACAGGTTATTTTGTGATCTAGATATTCTTTCAGTTAGACAGACAGAAACTTCCAGTTAGTGTCTGATGAAGACAACGTTAAGTTGTTGAAACCGTTACACTGTAATTTAGTTTTTAATAAACAAGTGTATATACTCTGGCCAGAAGTGTTTATTTTATTTTAGAAGGATTCTTTCTTTCTGTAAAAACAACATTTGTAATCAATGAAATTACTCTTTTTCTCAAGTCAACAACGGCATACGTAAGAAAAAGTTTCAGGACATAACTCCATTCCTTCGGCACATTTACTACATTAAGATATACACACAAAAATCACTTTGTCCTAAAATAATATAAGATTGAGTATTTGACGTCCCCCTTAATATAATTCTGCGTCCGCCACTGAAAGTCAATATTCCTATTTAAATTTATTTCAGAATACCGTAAGGAAAAAAAAGAAGCACTTCAAGTTTGTCTTTAACTTGTTATAATAGAGAATGTAATAAAGTGTCCAGCAAAAGAAATGCACAAAAAATATATATATTCCCAATGAAAAAAAAGAACAACTCAAAGGTCATGAACTGCATGTTTTAGCAAGAAAACAAAATTGTCACATTGCTGCATCAAGCCAGAGAACAAAATATCAACCAAGGAAGCAATTGTTAAATGAAAAGAAAGAGGAAAAGAAGCATTTTATTATAATAAAAAGGAACAAAACGCAACACAGTGTGAAAAATAACAGTGTTTATGGAGAGCAGCGGAAGATATTGGCATTGTATACTTAAACCACAAAAAAATTACAATATAAACCACAATAACATAACTGTACATGTAGCTTTACCTTTTCTTTCTTTCTTTCCTTCTGTGTGCGTGTCAGAGAGAGAGGTACGTCCAGGCAGACTATTTTTTAAAAACTTTTTTATAATAAACACAAGGGGATGACAATGAATATGAGATTCATTTCCACTTCTAGTACACACACACACACACACACACATAGTATAACACAAAGATGTCTCCCTTTTTTTTTTTTTTTTTTTACTTGTTGTTGCATGTGAACGAAACACCTATTATTTAACAATAAGCACGAAAAATAAAATTGCTGGTGCATTTAAAATCTCAAAAAGAGGAAAGGAAGTTTAAAATATAGCTACTTCCTGGTGTGACTGACTGAAGTAACGCATGGATGGTAGTTAGGTTTTCCAATAATTGCTTAATTTTTAATGAGTACCACAGTACTCTATATAGTGTCAATTATACTTTTCACAGTTCACGGTTCCTTCTATAGCAGCGATCGTATTTAGGTTTAGGGGTAAGCGTAAAATTTTCTTGAGAAAAAAAAAAAAAAAGATTACTAATATTTTATCTGAACAACTTGCAATCTCGTACAATGTCAAACTATCCAATATAATTCTGTGGCTTAGGTCTAAAAGGGCCAATGCCACTTTTTGGCAAAAATTAGATATTCGTCTATTTTAACGTATATAAATGGATATTTTCTTGTGCAAGAAAGGCAAATATTTATATGAATGGTGTATATTCCAAACTATTTCGTGTTGACATTTGCTCTTCTTGCACAAGAAACATCCATTTATAGACGTTAAAATCGAAGAACACCTCGTTTTTTTTTTTATTTTTGGTCAAAAAGTGACATTGGCCCTTTTAGGTCCAAGCCACAAGCCTAAATATTTAAAAAAAATACATGAAGTTGCATGTATTCACTATCTATAATTTATATCCAGGTATTCAAATGTATGAATTATTATTATTATTATTATCGTACAGAATTTAGGCTCTATTAGCTTCTAAAAAATACGCAACAGGGAAGATTTGCATTTCCTTACATTATTTATCTCTATTTTTGTAAACATGCGTTATTTAATACGTTTATTTATTTATTTTAGCACGGAAGAATGGAACTTTTGGATATAAACTTGAAGCAAACATAAAAAATGTTGGTAAACAAAATGCGAAAATGTTAGGAAAAAAATTTCTGATTTTCGTAAAAACGCGCAAAAGTTTCAAAAAATTTTAAATCCCCGATGGTAGATCCTAACCATTAAATACAGACAAGACTTTATTAGAATTATTGGAAGTTCGCCGTGGGTTCAATCGAGCCCTGTGATACAGTCAAATTGAAGAGTTACCATATGACAGACTTTAGGGAAAGAGGACACTTCTACATTTATGTCACAAATCTGTTAACGGCATAGCAAGAAAATATAATGTAGGCTTATATACAGTATTTACAATATTGATTGCGGAAATATAAAACTTCTTTCCTTCGTACTTACAGCTGAATGTGTTGGATTTTCTTAGAAATTGAAACATTGCAACATTAACGCAATACAAATACAATACAGTATACAGTGTATATTATATTTACAAATATATACAGTATATAACTCCGTAGCTTGAAGCAGAACTCTGTATTCCGCCCCTCCCCCCAAAAAAGAGAACATCTCATTTTCCTAAAAACCCGGTCGAACCATTTTTAGAAACGGAAAAAGAGTAGAAAAAGAAGATGTCTGGTAGTCTTATCAAGGGAGTTCAGAAAAGTTGAGCTCCTAAACAGGTACTAATAAAACTCAATTACGGAGGGTATTCTCCCTTTCTACGCTACTGGTTGGTAACATCGAACAACAACAACAACAACAACAACAACAACAATAATAATAATAATAATAATAATAATAATAATAATAATAATAATAATAATAATAATAATAATAATAATAATAATAATAATAATAATAATAGAAAACGTTTATGTTCTTCGAACGGAACTTCGAATATTTCGTAAAACAGCATTTCAGCACATGCATGTAAGTATAACCTGTAACAAATGAAATCTTTTAAGTTTTACGTCCCACGAATATTGCTGCTGGGCTAAAGGAGACGTGATGATGCGAAATGAATAAAATGGTGGAATGAAGAAAGTGAGAGGAAACGGGAGAACCTCGAGAAAACCTACGCACACGGTGTTGTCCACCCTAAAGCTCACTTGGCGCAAGCGGGATAGAGTCAAGGACCCCTTGCATCAGAGGTGAACTGTGCTACCGCGGCCCCAGTTTAACCCTTTAATCAACAACATAACTGCTAACTCTCTAATCAAATGGAGCATTAGTAATTCTTAAAAAAAAATGTTCATCTTACGCACAAATCTTTGCACTTTAGGGTCGATCTCTACTAAAAATATTTACAGTTACTAGAGCATACACTGTAGAAGACCCAAATATTGATTCTTATAATGGAAAATCTGTTCTGTGCAACAATCATCATTGTTTCTGCCTAGTTCATTGTTGTCTTTCGCATGACAGATACAAAGACAAATGATGCACCAGTTATGAGCTATGAACCAAAAAGGTAAACACATTCTCATTGTAAAAGGACGCTCGTGCATTGTCTCAAAAGGGCGTAACATTGGCTTGGAAGGAAAAAAAAAAAAACGTTTTCATTGTCTAAACACAAGAATGAAACTGTCCCACATACACTGTTATATCTGACAATTCTTTACTGCAAAATGAATCTCCAATTGAGTTTAGCGTTTAAATATTTATTTTAATGCGTTTATTATGCCTGCTTCTGTCGTGATAACATGTATACACAGCACACTCACGTGTGTGGGTGCAAAAACAAATAAAATATGCAAATAGTATTTTCTTGTTGTTGTGTTTTTCTTCGTGCGAAATCTAACTACGTAAATGAAAGCGTTGTAATATCTTCCCAGCAGTAATACGTATTATTCAATGTTAAGCTATTCACATCATGGCGCTCATAGCGGTAATACGCAAGGATAATATATTTCATTTTGATATTCCTTTATTTTTTTTATTAGGGCACGTAATGATTATAGAATACGTGGTGCTATGTGGAGCTGGATCTGGACATGTTATTCCCACTTTTTTTTTTTTCATTTTAACTTTACAGTTCATTGGTAATGGTTTCATTTCATGCATGAAGTACTTTATGTTATTAGTGTAAACTACGATTTTCTGTCCTTACATAAGAATCGATTAAATAAAATTCAATCACTGTATTATTATTATTATTATTATTATTATTATTATTATTATTATTATTATTATTATTATTATTATTATTAAAATACAGAGTCCACCAGAAAAACTTATACACTCTTTGTCATTCTGTGTCAGGATACTGCTGGCATTGACAATTGCTCTGAAATTTAAGTATGTTGTAGTATGATTTTTCGCACTGTTTTCAGTTAAAAACAAGGATGTTATAAATAGAGGATCTGCCCATATGTATCTTCATCCTATTAAATCGGTGAAGCCAAAAAGCAACCGAGCATCGGAACGTCTGATTGGCTACTCTCGTTTCTGCCATCGTTTGATTGGTTACTTTCGTTTCCGTCATGATTGTTGGCTCAAAACATTGCGATCCTATTGGGCGGAGTGGGCAGAGTAAGGGTGGCGAAACTGTGACGTATGGCTTCAAGATTTTGTTGTAAGGGCAGATCCTTTATTTTATAAGATCCTTGGTTAAAAAGCTCTCTAGGGCTGAGGCTGGCAATGTCTCATAATGCCTACATGCTACTTTTACTGGATCTGGATGCATTATTTAATTGGAAGATGTAGTTAAGGATGAAGCAGTGCTAGCTGTTCTCTTGAAAATGTACTTTTATTGACCCTTAGCAGTTTTGATAAGTTCAGTACATGCTGTTCGGTCGTACCGGACACCGAACAAGGTCAAAAGCCAAACTGTCCGGTAAAATACCGGACAGTTGGCAACCCTACTTGCAAGTGGCATAATGAAAAGTTTTAACAATGTATAATTCAGTGTAATAAGTCGTGTGGTTATTGTACAGTATTCAGCTTTTTTTCTTTAAAAAAAAGTATTTTCTTGATTTCATCGAAATCTACGCATGAGGATTTACATTCACTTACATCATTGTGTACAGCTTAATAAGATCTATCGATTGGTATCACGGGCTTTTCTGGCGGCGAGACGAGGGGGACGCGTCCCCCAAAATATTTTGAAGTACAAAATATTCAATATTTTATTCTAATTTAATTTATTTACTAGCGAGAGAATAACATCTAAATAAAAGTAATTATATTTATTTGGAATATAATATTCAGGTTGTGAAACGATTATAACAGGGTTCTTGATACACCTCAGGGGGACCGTGAAGGTAAGCAGAGGGGTAACAAATGGAATCGAAGATAATAAACAGGTGGGGCTAGGTAATATCATTTAAATAACTTTCTTTCATGTCTCCCCCCCCCCAAAAAAAATTACATTCAAGAGACGCCAATGATTGGTATAATGTCTCATCTTTGGATTTTTTTCGTCAAATGGTAGGTCTAATAATGTAGCATTATATTATGTTCGGAGATTCAAAACTGTTATAAAAAAAATAGAAGTTTTCTGTTTCTTTTTTTTCTTTTTTTTCTTTTTTTTAATTCTAATAGTCTACCGCATGGGAATCAATTTATCCCACATCTACATCTGTAGTTCTACATGACAGCACTAGTTTAATATCTCGAGGATAATAATAAATTGGCTACCTGGTCTTTAGGCATGTGATCTCCGACAAACATCGAAAAGTCTAATCGGTCAATAGTTGATTGCTTACCGTTTAAAAGACACAAAGAAACAAATTTTAAATCTAGGCCATATTTGCGCATAGCCTAATATGGGGCCATGGCTCGGGGCGGCAAATTTGTTGTGGGGAGGAAAACGTTCTCCAAGTATTTTTTTTTCACACTCCAGTTGCAAAAGTTTCAGAAATTTATTACGTATGCGCATAGATATGACATGGTGTTATAGGCTGAACTCTTTCTTTCTCTCTTCCTCTGCTTAACCAATTTTACTTAACTCTAGCATGCTGTGTCAGAGGGAAGATTGGTGAAATCTCCTTCTGGCCAACCCTGATTGTAAGATAATTCAAAATGAAACTCTTTCTGTGAGCCAGAAACGTTGTGAGCTAGAAACACGGCTGCTAAACGCACCTAAGCCTCGCAAGCCCGGCTCGTCTCGGGATCGATTGGAATTGAGTTCCATAACTGAGGTAGAGGTCTGCACGGGCCGGAATTTTTAGCCCGGCCCGTGCATTTACAATATGAGGCCCGACCAGAGTCCGAAATATGTTTTAGCATTTAGGCCTGAGCCCGACCCGAGCTCGTGTGATAATCAAATGAGAACGAAATATGCATGAATTACAGAAACTTAATAATTAACGCAAAATTATATTTTTATGTACAGCAATTAGAGGTTTAATTTTGCAGTTATACTTTAAAAGTTCTCCGGAAAAAACGATGCAATATATATCGTTGTACAATATTTACAAAGTTAGGCCCGAAAAGGCCCGAGAAATATGGTTGTATATTTAAAAATTCACGGCCTGAGCCCGGCCTGGGTCCGAAGTGATATATGTTTTGTAGGCCCGAGCCCGTGCAGACCCCTAAACTGAGGTTTGTCCTATAAGCGGATAGCGAATCCGAGCCCAAGCCTAAGAGAGCACAAGTCCCAATGAGGGCAATAAACGAAAACAGTGATGACTTCATGAGGTTACCCACGGGGAATTTCCCCTCTGGAGCAACAAAATCTTCCCCTGGGCTATATGGTATCGTGCTCAAAGAAGATTCTCAGTATTTTCGTAATACTACTTTCACCCATAGTGTATTGAAATCTCCCCCCCCCCCTCCCCCGAAGAGAAAATCTGAAATCACCACTGAGCGCAAATACGATCTAGAGCAAGTCACATTGAGGATTCCTCGAACCTGATCTAGCGTGAGCGACTGGGATCCTCATTAAGAATAGCGAGCCTGACCTCACGCGAGCCTCAATAAGCTGTGATTCCAAAATGGCTAAACATTGTGTTGGAAATATACGTAAACTACAACCAAACAGAGTCAGACAATGTGTAAAATTTGTCGTGAATTTCTTCGCTGGTGAGCAACGATTCCATTAATTAGAATATTTCGTCATTTAATTATCGAGTTATTTAGCTCCTCCAGAGCATAACCGTACGTCGCTAAAGCATAAAATTCATTTAAGGAAATCAAGATGATAAAATGGATATTGTTCCCTTTCTTTGGAATGTTGCTAGTATGAAAGAAATCAATTTCTCAAAGCCAAAAATAGGTTACAAGCTTATAACCAGAGCTTATAAATAAATAGTATTTCCGAAACCCTAATTACAACAGGAATTTACGTAACAACTTACATGCTACATTCTAATTTTTACAATTTGATATTTAGCTTTACACTAATTGATATTTTATGATCACAACAATTAGCCTGAAATACCAACCAGTACATACAGTTTAACATCAATTACTCGCCTCTGTGATTGTGCGTATACCTCTTAGGTCAGCATTAACAAGTATTCCGAAATCACTAATAATAATACTTGGCTTAAATTCATGGAAATATACTTTGTAAAATACTTTAGAATAAATCCTGTACGTAGCACAGTTCATATGTATTTGCAAGGATGACCTTGGGTGTAGCAAACATGTCTAGTGACGTAAACAAATAATTACTTAAGTTAGCATTGCTTGATCTGGAAAAATAAAATAAAAAACAAGAACGTTTAATAGCAGAGCTTGCACCCGAAGTACGTATTAAGAAATAAGTTTTCATAGTAAGCTCATTGCGTGTCATCTAGAGATCACATTAAGTTTACGACCTACATACATGTCTCAATCATAACAGCATATCTTTGGAAAACAGATGGTAATTCAAGTAACATTTTTTTTTCTTAGGGTCAGGGGGACATTTCAGTGGTTTCATATGATATTGGTACTGGTACTGGTTGGGGCTACATATCTACATGCATTGACTACACATCACTTTGCGCCATGTGGCCGGCACAACCTTTTGTTGACTTGAAAAGCTTATATTTTATCACGTTTTACTTATTTTAAAAGTTATTACTGCCTTATTCAGAATAAAAGGTATTGCTAAGATAGCTTCTAGGTTACATCAATATAGCAACGGATCGGAGTGGACTGGTCCGCCCCGCATCCGGGTAAATGCTCGGTACGCCATCTCTTTTATGGCACCATCCAAATATATCCTCGTATATATAAATGAAAATTAATACAATAATTAATTTAATATAACAATTAATTTAATAATGAAAATAAAAAATATCCGTGAAATATTTCCATTATTTTTCTAAAAAAAAATAATTAAGTATCTTGGTAGGAATCTCATTTTTAATTTTTCCTACTGTGTTATTTAAAAAAAAATAATGTCATATTTTATTGCCAATTTCGTACGTCAAATAATATTTTTTTCAAGTTTTCCTTTACGTCAATTATTCATGGCATTATTTAACTAGTTTATAAGTGGGTGTAATGATACTATTATCAAGTTTGTTACCCATTGAAATGCATTTATTAGGGGAAATTCTTCTAAATTCTGTAAATTTATATTATCTTAGTATTGTTATATTCTAAATATATTCGATTTCGTTAATTTGCATAAATATTTTAAAAATTATTCACGTAGAAAATTCAACGATTGTTAAAAATAGGCGGGTTATAGGTGTATTTATAGTCTTGTATATGTTTACATTTCCATATGTTTTTAATGCAACGTTGCCATGGAAACAGGCGTATGAAATCCTGATTTGCTGAACGTTTGAGGTTGAGAATACGTAGGTAGTTGACTGTGTTTTAAAATGGAAGTGAGTCATACTTAATTTTTGCTTCCGCGTATATTTTGTTATTGACGCAAAAGTAAGGTATGTTCGACTCTTAAGCTTAATTAGTATTACTTACTAATTTTATTGTATTAATACTATTAATTATTTTGTATATATATATTTTATATGTATATATGTATATTTTGTATATATATATATATATATACAGAGTGTTGATTAATTCGTGTGTCAATTTCATTTGTCCACTGTGCAAAAGTGGTATGAGGTAAAGCCGTGGAATTTGGTGTAACTTTAGACGAAGGACATAAGTTTTGTTTCGCCATAGAAGCTTGTCACTTGTAGTGAAGGTTGAAGAGATATAGGGTCAAAGATCAAATTTTGATTTTTTCCTTATGGGATTTCAATGTTAAATTCTGAAAGAGTTTGAAAATACGTAAATCGATGTGATAACAAAGAAAAAGCTGTATGGCATGATTCTATGTCGCAAGCCAACTAAATATGCGTCAATTAAGTGCCAAGGTCAGAGGTCACTGTCAGATCAAGGTCACAGGTCACCTTGAGAACCCATTTGACATGATGAGGTACGGACATTGCGTTGTTTTCAGAGTATTCAAATGGGTTCTCAAGATGACCTGTGACCTTGATCTGACAGTGACCTCTGACCTTGGCACTTAATTGACGCATATTTAGTTGGCTTGCGACATAGAATCATGCCATACAGCTTTTTCTTTGTTATCACATCGATTTACGTATTTTCAGGCTCTTTCAGAATTTAACATTGAAATCTCATAAGGAAAAAATCAAAATTTGATCTTTGACATTATATCTCTTCAACCTTCAGTACAAGTGACAAGCTTCTATGGCGAAACAAAACTTATGTCCTTCGTCTAAAGTTACACCAAATTCCACGGCTTTACCTCATACCACTTTTGCACAGTGGACAAATGAAATTGACACACGAATTAATCAACACTCTGTATATATATATATATATATATAAGCAGTGGCGGATCCAGGATATGATCAAGGGAGGGGCTAAACCATAGTTTGCACCTTTATCCAGTGTAAAGCAGGATTGAAGCCCATTTTATCCAGTGTATACCTGAGCGTCAAGGGGAAGTTATAGCCCCTATATCCCCCCTTGGATCCGCCCCTGTATATAAGAATGTCAAATGAAATTAAGTTCCCATTTTGGTATTGTTTCCAGAATCCGAATTCACCAGAACTTGAACATATTTACTTCGTACGCCGGAACTTGAACGAAAAATTCCAGCAAATTTTGCCTCAGAATCTGAATCCTGCTTTGCAATCCGAACGCCCAGCATGTTGTTTGCGTACGTACGTGTATCTTCGTGTGTACGTTTACGCAGCGTTTTCGTCCCACCCAAACAGATTGTCATTTAGTTTGTTGTCGGAAGTGTACTGAAAGCATCTTGTGTGATTTTCGGTGCTAAACTTTTATGCTTTTGCGCCTGTTTTTGAAGATTTTAAATTTCTAATTTTATTAACTTACATTTTTATTCAAATATTATCATTTTTACTTGTTGATAAAGTATTTTATTTCAAAATCCCGTGTATATTTACTATTAAAATCATATCGAAAATTCGAGTTCGTGGGACCCACGAGCGGATTGAGTGTAGGAGTCGTAAGTGCCTCAATAATGCATGCAGATGAAGCGCAAACCCAAGGTTGGACATTACATATGAGCATCTTAATATACGTTCCACGGGTCGTAGTCGGTTCTCAGTTGTGTAGAAAACTTATTCGAGCTAGCAACTAAAAGAATAAAAAAAAAATAAATAAATTAAATACTTGGTATCCAGTGATCAAATTGTGAGGATCTTGTATGCTGAAAAGCACTTGTTTTGCGGAACTTCACTGACTAACACATTAATGTCTTGTGTTCAAATCGTTTTATTTATTTTTTCTGTAGTAATACATAAAGGAATATAAATGAATGAAGAACACATAGCAAAATATTGTAGCAGTTTTACCCAATGATAACGGTAAGTTCTGCATCTTTCCCACATGATGTTTCTTTTTAGTGAAAGAGCATTTGTTTGAAGTAGCAAATCCATTCAACAATACCTATAATTGTTGTATTTATCTTTAAATGCGATCTTTAAGGATTTATTTGCCATTTATTTCGCATGTTTATCTTTACCACATAATACCTAATGAGCATTTTTTTAAATGCAGTACACTAACAGAGAGCTGGCAGTTGCAGATTTAGCCCGGAGCCGGGAGGTCCAGGGCCTCCAAAATTTTTTTAAAGTAACAAAAATATTTTAAGCCATTATTTATATATTTTTGAAAGTTTATATTAAACTCGTGATATACGTACCATGGTCTCGGTTCTGGCTTACCTCACTCCCCGTTTTTACCTTCTAGATTCGCTACTGGGAACTGGAATTTACTTAGCAACAGTATATAAACCCAGCCAGGAGCGAAAGCGAATTATTTTAAAGAGGAAAAATTGTCTTGGTACTAGAACGATCTCAAATTCCAACGGAGTTCTAGTTCTAGGATTTCGAAGTATTCTACTCTAGTTTTCAAATATTAGAATCCGATTCCTTGTAGTTAATATCTTACGTATAATAAATGGAGGCAAACTCAGTATCTGATGCTGTAAGAGCCTCTGACATACTTCTGATGCAACCCACACAGTCGGAAGACTTGACAGCAAAGGTTATGGGGATATTCAGAAGATGCATCACTACACTTATTTAAAAGATGAATCATATTTTTTGTATAATGGACGGTAAACCACCATCTTTTGTTTATATATATATACACAAAGAACGATTTTATTGTCTTGGCCTATTTCTCATTTCCTTAATGCCATTTTTCCAATTAAGGAAAAAAAAAACAAGAGGAAAGAAAGAAAAGCGCGTTTAACAGATCAATCAAATGAGTCAGTAGACCGCTTAATGGAACAGAAGACACGAACTGTGATGGGAGATTAAAGGAAAAAGTCGTGGCTGGTAATGTCATTCCCAATACTTTTTTTGTTCTTGAGTTCTTTTTATTTCTGTTTGTTTAAGTAAGCTTTTAAAAATTTCCTCAATCTTGTATTAAATTACTCTCCATTTTACAGTATAATGCTTATTTCTTATATGAGTGGTATTTATGAATTCTATCTTTTTTTTTTTAAGTTTAAATTAAGGATAGAAAATTTCCTCTATATTTTCATAAATACGTAGTTGATTTGGATAATAATAAAGTATATATAATATGTATCAAGGATGCATGTGTATGAATAGTCAGGAAATTTTACAATATTATTAGCAATTAATAATTTTAAAAATATGTCTAATGATCAGACATATATATCAATCGATAAATCTTATAGAGCTTAACAAAATTATATGGGTAAGTTGAAATCCTTATGCGCAGTTTTCGAGAAAAGGGATTTTTTTAAAACAAAAAACGGTGATGTACAATGACCATGCTGTCGATTAAGATGAAACTGATACTGAAGTATACACTAATCATTAACATGAACACCTCTCAAGCACTATCCATGACTTTTGACTAAATATTGTAACAAAAGAACTACTGATCAAAGCTTCAACACTCACATTGTATTTTAAACTGTAATGTGTTACAATTTAGGATATCTACCATACGCTTCCCCTAGCAGAAAGAGTAGTAGAAAGCGGTGGTCTGTACCTTTCATTTCTTTCCAAATAAGCATTTAAATAGATTATTCGGATATTATTATTTAAACAGAAAAGTATTATGCTTACTTAATCTAATCTAATCTAATTTAACAATCTATAGGAATAGTATTAAGTAGGCCTCACACTTATCTTGCCCAGGTTAAGGGGAAAATAGTTTAATGACATGTGGCACGAAAGAAATTGTGGCAAAAGAAAATCTTAAAAAAAGGTTGTTAAAGAAAATTAATTGTTCCATTGTGTTACTAAAATGCTGAACTGCTTACAACATACTTCAATAAATAGAATTTAAATATAGGGAGCCTCTCAATCACCTTATACTAGCGTTGCTCTCTGTACATTTTATATGTATAACTAGCTGAACCTACGCTGTCTACTCAGCGCATCATTCTGTTATGACCATGAATCTCCTTCCCACTGTGCATGTCTCCTTACGCACACAAGTAAAGGATAGCAGATTCAAAAGGGAAGTAATTTGCTATATATAGATGTTGGATTGAGTTTGTAGCAAATTTGTAGAAGTAACACGATATCAAGTGGAAATATACTTCCAATAAATCCATATCCATTCGAGTACGCCTCATTGCGTCTCTTGAGGCCTTTCAAGTTGCCAGCATGCAATAGCTTTTGCCATTCAGATTTAAGCAAAGCGCCTGCAAACATCCGTCAACCCTCCATACGTAACTTCTCTACTGGTTGCTTAACACCGTAGTTTCGACCTGCAACAATGTTAATCTTATGTGTTAAAAACGCCCCCCAAAATGTTGAATAGAACAATAACGACACGGTTTTTGAAAATTTGGATGAGAACTGGACAATTTACAGAAAATTTGGAATTGACCACCGAAAGCGGCACATTTCTACCACATGTGGTTTCCGAGATCTCATTGTCGAAAGAAGTGGGGACAAACATAAACTTAGCATTTTAATATATATAGACTATTTGAACCTGCACTCTCTACACAGTGCATTATTCACATAAGAGCATGAATCTCCTTGTTATTCCTCACATCTGTACATATCCTTTTACAAACACAAGTGAAAGACGTCTTGATAAAAAAAAAAAAAAAAAAAAGTCGGCAAGAGATACAGTATAGGGCAGATTTTTTCGATTACTTTTTCAATATCTCGCACCGTTCGCAAGATTTGAGCCTACTTCCGGTTGGAGTTTCTAATTCACGTATGATCAGGGTTTTCTTTCTTCTTGCATGCAGTATGTAATAAGCAAATACATTACACACACACAATTAATTATAATGTCTGTGATATATGGTATTCATTGGGCAAAACACTCCAAACAATAAAGATGCAACTTAGACTGGAGAAATGGTTATACTTCGTTTTTATTATAATTTGGTCATGAAACAAACGCCTGAGAGATATGAAACCTCTGTATACAATTATGTGATGTTAAAATGTATAATGCGTAGGATACGATATTTTTTTTTAAATTTCAACACTTCCAATGTACCCGTAAAAAGGTAATAAAGAAATAATTGCCATGTTTTTTAAATATTCAATCAGAACTGGACAATCTACGCAAAATTTTCAATCCATCAGTGAAAACGTCATCTTTCTAGAGCTTGTAGTTTCCGAGATCTCATTGTCGAAAGAATTGGCCACAAACATATAAACGTCCATAAAAGTATAGTTTAAAAGAACTCCAAAGATGGCAGCACAATTCATTTGCTTTGATTTTGTAGAAGCCTTATTAAAATACAAAGGCTTTGAACAATAGTTTAAAAAATAAACTGCAAAAAAAAAAAAAAAAAAAAGATTTAAATAATTTATTTAAAGTACAAATATTTTAAAATATTTGTCTTTTTTAAACGTGGAATCACAAATAACTGTAAGTCAAAGATTTGAAATCAAAAGTTACAGGTTGGAGCTCAGGCGTTTTTATTCTCTGCACTTTCTCCCCTTCTTTATATTCTGTTTGTCGCTGATTTCCCTCTTCTTTCAACATATGTCCATTTATTCCAATACGCCGACGATACTGCCCTACTAGCCACGTATAAAACTGTTCATGAGATCAATGTCTATATGCAACAAACCATCAATACATTTGTCACATGGTGTCATCACTGGCGTTTGAAAATTAATGCATCTAAAGCTCAAACAATAGTCTTCCTTCCACCTCACGCTCGCTCCCGTATCCAGCGCAACCCTGCTCTTCTCAATCTTTCAGTTGACAGCATACCCTTAGTATCTGCAAAAGCAGTCAATTTTTTTTGGAATTACATTTGATCATCACCTTACCTGGAAACCTCATTTAAAAAACATTACTAGTAAAGCGTATCTTCGCCTCAATTTACTGAAACGTCTGACAGGCACTACTTGGGGACTTAACGCCAACACGCTTCTGAAAACGTACAAAGTGTTCCTTCGTCCCATCCTCACATTTGGTTTCACTGTCTGGTTGTCTGCTTCCTCTCAGTATTACGAAAAACTCAAAGTTCTTGAACGCCATGCCTTACGAATTGCCTATCGAGTTAAGCTTCCCAGTCCCACCTGAGAACTCTATGAGCGACTCACTTTTCCCCACATCCTATACCATCTTGAAGACCTTCGCACCAAATACATCTGCCGCCGCCTTGCACTCAATCAACCCCTTCTCCATGATACTTTCGAAGCACATGCTCGCAGTCCACCTCCATTGCTTACACCGGCTATCCCAACGCCTCTCGCTTTACTCTTCACTCTTTACCGTTTTACTCTTCCTCCCGACCAGCCAGCTTTCGCTTACTATCAGCCATATTGCACCGACGAAATTCTACCTTACATTTGGCCATAACATGCACAGTGAAACCTCGTGTATCTAACAGGTCTCCCACCGTCTCTCATCAATACCTAGTGTCGCCCCTAGGCGAGAAGTTAACCTGCATCTGTCTATCTAACAATTACCCCTGTGATGTGATGTGAAGCGCACTTCATTCTCATCCCTTAGCTTGTATCTTTCCTCATGATAATGATCAAAAAATCATAATGTCCAAGGATGTAAAAAAAAGTAATAAAATTAATAAAGCCGATAATACCTTCAATTAATGTATAACCCCTACGCTCCCAACTAGCATTGTGCACAAACCCTTCTTGTTCAGCTTGCAACTCTTCCTCTACAGAGGGCGTAACCCTCTTCGGGTAGTTGCTCACCAACAGGTGGGCCGGTAAAAAAATAAAATAAAATAAAAATAAAAAACGTTTTTATTATTATTGTAGCATTTTCATAGATAGATGAGTTACTAAACAATTTGAAATAGCCATTACTACTACTACTACTACTATAACTATTATTATTATTATTATTAGTGGGGAAGTAGAGAGAAGAGATATAATAAGAATGATGGTTACCATTTACCAAGGATACAAGATTTAAATAATTATTAATGTAGAGCGGTTTTAAACTATGAACGATTTTGCACCTCCTAACATATTGTATTTATGGTCCCTCCAAACTTCTATCGTTGGTTGTGGGCGTGTACTCCTCTAACCAAATTCTGGATTTCCACCTACTTATATATCATTGACTTCTGTGTAGTCAAATGGTAATAGCAAGTGCATCTAGTATGCATGCCCATGGATTCAATTCCCTGTGAGATGGCAATATTTTCTTTATTAATTGTGTACCTATCAATAAAAGAGCTAAGTTAAGCACCGACAATTGAGAGCAATAAGAAGTAGTAAACTCCGGTCTCAAAAGCCAGAAAGAGCAGCGATGGGAATCGATAAGTTGACCACACATCATTCAGTTAAAATATTTGACTGGTTACATGTACACCTTCTTGGATTTATTTAATGTGATGCAGAAAGAATTCTACTACATGTACGTATCATATATGTTTAAAAGATGTATACTTACTATTTTACATGGACATGAAATATAAAAAATAAACAATTATTGTATGATATTGAGAATGACAATGAAGACAAAGTTCTACTAACTAACTAACCCAGAGGTTCAGTACTTCATTTACAAAAGTTACTGGCCAACTGGATTCAGTTTCTACTTTGTATTCCTATTTCTGTGATATCCGTCCTAATATTGTCCCTCCATCTGTACTTAGTCTTCCTAATGGCCTTTTTGCAATTGAGTTTCCAGTTAAATTTTTCAAAGCGTTCCTACTTTTTTCCATTCTGGTTACCTGATCCTCTAGACTCATGACCCTAATAATTTTAGGTAAACAGTATAAATTATGCAGTTCTTCTATATGAAGCTTCCACTATTCCCCATTATCGTCCCTGTTGGATCAGAATATTCCCCTCAGAATTGTATTCTAAAAAGCACTTTCAGTCTACATTCTTCCCTCAAAGTAAGCAACCATCTTTCGCAACCATGCAATACAGAAGATATAATTATCTTCTATACATCTATTTTAAACTTCAAATTCTTCGACATAATTCGCGAAGACTTAGTCTGGACTGAATCATAACATAAATTCCCTGGTTTCAATTGACATTTAATTTCTTTGTGAATATAGTTCTGGTTTGCTAATGTTGATCCTAGATATTTCAAAGTATCCAATTTGTCGAAAATATTATTTGATGTTTTAACCAATCATAGATATGAAATTTGAAAGAAAAAATACTAATGACAGTTATATTTGAAAAGACCACTAACTTAACTATTCTACAAACTGTCTAAGTTTGTAGTTGGTTTTCAATGTGCCTATATGGAGCTTTTTATTGATTGCTGAATCCTTAATACCGTCAAGGAACGAGGAATTAGAATTACACAGTCCACGAAGTGAATATTTTTATGACAAAACACAATAAATAACCCAATTTCACGTTAATGTTCATTTCCTAACTCATATATCATAGGCAAATGTTACGCGTATCTAGCAAGTTTTACTTCATATATTAAACGTTCTAAACAGAACATTACTTTCTTTCCATCATTCCAATAATAATAATAATAATAATAATAATAATAATAATAATAATAATAATAATAATAATAATAATAATAATAATAATAATAATAATAATAATAATAATACAGGGTGGCCCCAAAAGTTGGTATACACTCCTGCATTGATCAAGTATAACATTCTAATTTATGAGTTTATTTGCTTTGGCTGTTCCGAGCTTAAGATATAAGTAAAAAAAAAAACATTAAGAACAAATAATAAAGAAACTAATACCAATACCAATAACAACAATAAGAAATGATATAAGATTAAATGAGTTCATCAGTACGATACTGTATACCTACCTTTGGGCCATCCTGTATATTTAATAAATATATTTCTGCGCAAACACTATGAAATATCTACTGTAGATATTAATCTCTTACAAGAGCTTGAAATGACTTTGAAAAGAGAGAAGAGCAGAAAGGGAATACTACTGAAGTCCCGTGAGTTTGCTAATAATCTACTAGTTTGAGAAAAGTAACTCTTGAATCTCGAAATGAAGAGTAAGTGAAGCTCATTGAGACGCTTTATTTCCACATACAATAAAATGTCAAAATGCATATAATCTCTTTATTGCGTCAATTCTACGACCATCTCCAGTTATATGATGTGCAGTGCATAGTGGACAGGTTTATATTATCAAAAAACTTGAAAATTATCTAATGGATAACCCCGAGTTTTGAAAGAAACATTTATTACTGAACTTTAAGAGAGAGATCGAAAGAGAAAGCAATATATAAATATATATAATGTGTGTGTGTGTGGTGTGTGTACGGGAATCTATGTACGACATGTAGTACATGCGATACACAGTACATAGTGTCATATGTAGCTACATGTTGAATCTTTGTACTAAAGCTATAGCTTGATGCATTTACTTAGATTAATGAATACACTGTGTAACAGTGACGATACTAGCTTTAATTTCTTTGGGAATGCAAGCGAGGATACAGAGACATTTTGGGCAAACAACTATATCTTTTTGTATACCGAAAATAATAGTTTTATATTACTCAATCTATATTACAATACAACATGTCTAGGGCAGACCCGTAGCTGAGGCGGGAGGCATACGGAGGCAGTCCCCCAAATGTTGCTGCTTACTTTCCAATTGACAGATCAACACAAATTGGTTGATATGTTTTATTATCAAGTTTATTGGTTTAAAAATGTCATTAAAGGATCGGTGCTAGTTTTTGTCATTTTGGGGCTCAAATCTTGCAACGGTTGAAGTAATGGGAAAGAGTGCGGGCACAAAAGGACCAAAAGCTAAAAAAGAAGGACTTTTAATGTAATATCAACATTATTCACTGACATTTACATTAGGCGTAAATTGAATGACTAAAGCTTTCAGAATAAATTCTACAATGGATTGCGTATTCTGAATTAAATAATTATATATTTTATTCAGCTGTCCTTTCGAGTTTCAAATCTCATTAAGTTACAATGAACATGTACGATAAAACATTTTTGATACTATTAAACTAATGAACAAAATACATCGTTTCACAACCAGTTTCGAAACCATACTTGGATTCACGCTTAGACTACTGTCAATTTTTTTTCGTTCATACTAAAGTCGGTACTTTACATTTGTTTATGCAATAAAGTTATGTGATTAACACTGTATTATGTATAAATGTATTATAAATAACTCCTTTTAAATAGTTTTATTGGAGAATCTTATATGATGCAAACAATTTAAACATTAGATTCAAATATACGGTCATGTGTAATAGATTTTTGTACGTATATACTATCACTTTATGTATCATTACTCTGAAACACTTGTAATCTCAGTGAAAGAAAAATATATTACAAGATATCAAAGAACACATACATATATAATTGAACGAATACATACATGAACACAATGTTCGAATTTATGTTGCATAGCACACGACGCACATAAAAACCGTATCAATATGAGATCTTTATCTTCTAAGCAATTAAAAAATACTCTTAAGGATTACTCATTTGAGAGTTACGTTCTTTATCTTGAGTGGGTTTAATAAAAACTCTTTTAAAAGCACATAATGTTCTCTCTCACACATAAATCAATGTCGTTAACATCAATTATTTACATACGTATGATCTCAGAGACTTTTTCTTTCCTTTTTTTCCCTCCCAGTTCGAAATTAAAGTACACATTTAGTTGATATCTTAGCAGATATCTCACAACTGTTTCTTATTTTATGGTTCAATACTTCTTTAAAGAGTACTGTATTATCTCTTTACCGTACAGTCACATATATTCAAGCTAATTATATATATATATATATATATATATATATATATATATATATATATATATATATATATATATATATTTGGTGAACGACTTACATTCTTTGTAATCTGGAATTCTTAGTTAAGAATCTCGCAGACGGCTATCCTACAGACTTTTGCAAGGGTTTCGACGAGACACACCAAATAAAAATTGGGATTGTGCTAGGCATGCCTCCATGTATTTACTACGGGCAATATTCCCGTTCTTCCTTCTGTGTTTTCTGTATAAGATTATCTGAGCTCAAAGTCTCACATAAAATTTGAATACCTCGTATGGTCATCTTAGTAGACCATTCTTACTCTTTCTTCTTCCCTTCCAAGTCAAATATCAAAATACGCTGAAACACGTGTTTAATTATTTTAAATCAAATTGTCAAAATATTAAATTTCATGTATCTAATCTTAAGAGATTTCCAGATATAAACATCTTAATATAATAATTAAAACCTTCACACCTTTTTCTCCTCATTTCTTTTTTTTTTTCCCGTCTAGGTTAAAATTTTAAAAACCGCTGAAACATACGTTTAATTATTTTAAATGAAAAGTCTGAATACGACAGTTCGAGTCTCTAACTTCAAGGGATTTCCAGATATAAGTATATTATAACAATTGCAGTCCCATTTCACTTCAGCAGCCCCTTCTACATGGAATTTCCTAAATTCCTTTCTTAGTGGTACTGTACGTCTAAAATCTTACGTATCGTCCAAATTTCAAGTTTCTGGGTTTGCCTTAGATATTGATCAGTTAGTCGGGACTACTACTTTTACATATATATATATATATATATATATATATATATATATATATATATATATATATATATATATATATATATATATATATATTCTTATACATATACAATATTATTTAAGAGGATACAGATTTCTAATGTATACGAACTACAAGAATTACACGAATTTAAATATAGTGGACGCCGAGGATGCGGTGTGTTGTACGCAATAACATACGGGTACGTTTGCTAATATTCTTTTAAATAGCTTTTATCAATATTAGAATATTAACATGCATTCTTGTAATGTTCTAGTAATATGTATAAATTAGGATTTGGGAATAGTGTATGATATTGTGTAAGTATAAACAGATCGGTAATATTCTTTCAATTTCATTAATGTGACTGACAAGTCCTATAGTGTGTTTAAAAATATTACCAGTATTCCAATCAAACATGAATAGCAAGTAAATAGTAACTTCCAGAAGTGCTGCTCAATATTCAAAGCTACTGATGAAATTATCAAAAGGTATCCGCAGATTTCCAAGGAAGATCAATTTTTTACATTTGTTTTATGGGTAATTTTATATTGTGTACTGTGAACATTATCATAGCAATCCATTGATACCAAATATAATGATAAACTAGTTGAGAATGCTCCAAGAACATTGCCAGAACGAACTTAAAAAGAATTAATCTTTCTTATTAACTTCTACAGGCTTTATACCAATTGTTCTTTGTACTTTATTATTAAGCTCATTAAATATTTTTTGTAATATACCGGTATCTATCCATTTATAATTTCCTTGAGTACTAAATTTTTTCCACATGTTTTACTTAAGAGTTGTGTTAAAACGTTCTATGATGTTGTTTTACGGAGACACATGCTCAAAATGGAGGACACAAAATTGAAAAATTCGGAAAATAACATCTCTCTATGACTTACGGTTCCCGAGACATAGCTCCTTAAATCTCACGAAATCCGAAGTTTTTTGGCCTATGTCTCGGGAATGATAAGAGCGACGCGAAAAGTTTCATAACTTCTTTCAGGTATTTTTTGATGCTCTGTCGAATGGGAGGCTCAAAATCGAAAAATTCGCAAATAACACACCCACACACACACACACACACACTCTCTCTCTTTCTCTCTCTCTCTCTCTCTCACACACACACACACACATAGAGAATTCAGTAACGAACAAGTTCGTTGAAAATTAAAAAAAAATATATATGTGTTTACTGTGGGTCAAGTACAACGTTTATGGAATATCGACTTTATGGATGACCTCATATGGACACCAATCGTGTTCAATATAATTTCCATGATTTAGGTTTGTTTTGAGAGAAATACCATAACACAGCATTTCTCGAACTAGGGTCTCGAATTGTGGTCGAGTGGTCATCGAGCTCTGTCCTTATAATCCTCTTAGATTAAATGTTAGCTCAAAACAGACAAAATAAATAAATTTCAAGTGAATTGACTATCACATACTTTAATTGAGAATCTCAGCTATAGAAGATCATATAAATGATAGATTACACGACTTAATAAGGTAAAGATTGTAGAAATCCTAATAGTTTATAAAGATATAATTACTATTAAATAGTCTTGATAATCTTGAGTTATTAAAATAATAATAATATATATTTTCTTCGATTACTAATACCAACGTGAAAATTAACGAAGTTTTAATTAATACGTTTCAAAACTACATATAAAGATACTAGAGTAGTCGTTTATATTCAAAACAATAATTGTAATATATATAATAAATAAACAATATATATATATATATATATATATATATATATATATATATATATATATATATATATATAATTTATTGATATAGTTCCAGGTATAGTAATGATGTGGAGCCATTTCACACTCACAATAATAAACAATAATACATGGGAAAGAAATTTCTGAAGGAATTTGTATGTTAAAAGCACAAACCATCCGAGAATTCGGAATTCGACTGAACAAAAACTGGGAAAAATCAGGACAGCCGAACGCGAGATTCAAACCTAAAGCTTGCTACGCGAGAACGCTAACCATTCACCTAAGCCCGCTACGTAAAATATTGTTACAAATCAAATATCATATGTACTTAAAATGAAAATAAAATCTTTCAGTTTTACGTCCCACGGTTATTCCGGTGAGGCTGAAGGAGACGGTGACAGTGAGAAATAAATGAATTGGTGGAGTGAATAAAGTAGGAGGAAACGGAAGTACCCTGAGAAAATCCACGAAGATGGTGTTTGTCCACCACAGAGCCCACTCACTTGGTGCTAGCTATGAACGAACTTGGGACCCCACACACCAGAGATGAAGGCTCTACAGTGAGCCACCGCAGACCCAACATACGTTCTTATTCTATTATGCACACCAGTAATATTATAAATAGTTCATATTGTATTTTAGATTGCGACATAAACCCAGCTACTTATATACAAAGCGCTTTTTAAGTCAATATTTATAAATTTTATGTTCAAGAGTTTGATATAGTTTTAATTAGTCGAAACGGAGGATGAATATTGATATTATTTTTGCAATTGAATCGGAGGATGAAGATTTTAGTAATTTTTGCAATTGAAATGGAGGATGAATTTTGGCAGTATTTATGCAGACGGTTTGGAATTATCTTTGTTCGAAAAAAAAAAAAGGAAAAAGAGAGCGAACAAAATTGTACAGACTATGTAAACACCTCTTTTCAGCCTTTTGGCGGTATCCATGCATTCATTATACCTGCAATTATAGTTGTTCACTGGAACTGAATTGCTGCAAAATTGTACAAATTATTGTTCTAATAATAGTAATATATTTATTACACCTAGGAATAAAAATTAGCAGGATGCATAATTTTCTCATATTAAGAATTATGTACATCCTTGTTAAAAAATCATGGTCATACCTTTCTCTGGGATTCCTTGCATTCTTATCAATAAATGAAATTAAGCCAACTGTTAATTAAGATTTTTCTTGAAGCCGAAGTGTTAGAATTTCCAAAGTATAGTTATCAGTATATGGCTCTTAAAAGGGAGGTATGTGACCGGTTTTTACTTATTTAAGTTATTAATTTTAACAACTAGACAATCAGAAACACAAGACAGAGAAATGTTCACCTCCTTATTTACACTTCTGGAACAATCAAATTTCTGAGCTCTAATATAGATCTATATGAATATCTATAGTACTATATGCTATAAGAAATCATAAAGATACAATCAACAGAATATTGGTTGAAAGGGAGTTACCACGGACCTCCATTTTTAAAACTTTTTTGGGTATAAAAAGCTGTGTGCAGTGCCACCTCTTTTGATTTCTGACTGGATCCGACCGCTTCAAGGTCAAATTAGCGGTTAAAAAGTGGAACCATTTGGATAATGCGTACCAGTGACCAACTGGGGCAAAATTGGTGTCATTCGATTCGTATTCACAGGTACATGAATAATTGATATGCCATTTTCCAGAAAATTCTATTTTGACCCCGAAAATTAACGAAAATCTGTGATTTTGGGCAATTCGGACCTATGACCGACTGGGACGAAATGGACGTCATTCGATTCATATCTACGCGTACACGAATAACTGATATTCTATTTTCCCGAAAATTCAATTTTGACCCCGAAAGTTAACGAAAATCTGGAATCTTGGAACCTGGATCTTCGTTCATTTTCCGGATCAAATTAGATTTTTTGGGAAAACGCATATCAGTTACTCATGTACGTGTGAATACGAATCGAATGACACTCATTTCGTCCCAGTCAGTCCCTGATCCGCATTGTCCAAATGGTCCCACTTTTTATTTTTGACCTCTAATTTGATCTTGAAGTGATTGGTTCCGGAAATCAAATGTGGTGCCATTGGACACAGCCCATTGAAATGTACATTTTAAAGCCAAAAATGTTTTTTTTTTTTTTTTTTTTTAATACAGGACCACGTGGTAACTCCCTTTTAACCGAACATTTTACACTGTCAATTTTAATTTTCATGAGAAAGTATTTTCCATAGTTTCTCGGTTCTTTACCTAAAGTTCACCGATCCAAATATGTCTTAAGATGTTAAGTTTCTACCGGCTTGCCTTTTAGTAAGTAATACTAATAGTAATAATAACAATAATAATATTGACGCAAATAGAATATACGAAGACATGGTAAAGTGGCAAAAATCATACATCAAGAAATAGAAAAGAAACATAACATGATACCAGAAGAAATGAAACAAATATGAACCGGAAACCATTAAAGAAACAAACACAAACTTCTTTGTGACAACATTACTAACTGACAAAAAAAAAAAAGTACACCATAACAAGCCGGACACCACAGTAATAAGCAAAATCACAAATGCAAATGCAACAAACACGCAAGAAACACATAAAGAAGAATGATAGAAAAATATAAACTACTAGCCCAAAACATAAATAAATAATGGAAAAACAGAAAAGTGAAAATACTACCATAGTAATATCGGATACAAGAGTGATCTAAAAGACGTGGATAAACGGGTTTGAAACATTTGGAATTGAATAAATAAAGGTTAAGACATAGAACAGTGTAATATTGAACACATTTAGATAAGAAACCTGAAACTTCCTGTAACCCCAAGAATAAAGGAAACAATAATATACTTGGATGGCTCGTACATTATCATATCACCTCCTCAGATAATGAATGGAGAAAAATAAGACAATAAGAATAACAATAATAATTGTGTACCTAATTACTGAACTTGAAAAAAAAAAAACACATAGTGTACGTGATTTGTTCAGATAATACTGAACTAAAGATAATATCTTTGAAACCGGATTGCATTAATTACTGTTTCAAGTTCAAAACTCAATTCTTTAGAATGGAACTGAAAATTGTATTAACACCAGTGGTGGATCCAGGGGGCGATAAGAGCAATTGTCCCCCTCCCAGGAGAGGAAACTTTCTTATTTTATATATATAAATAAAACACATCTCAGAGTTTGAAGCTGTTAAAGGTAGCTCTAAGTAGCAGTATGACAACCTACCGCCCCCCCGCCCCCCAGAAGTCGGTCCTGGATCCTCCCCTGATTAACACACGAGCGAACCACGACTGCATTGCAAAATACCTTGATTTTGTTATGAAAACTACTTTTCTTTTTCCTTTAAAAATGTGTATTCGAACCGAAATACATTGATACTATACACTCTCCCCCACCATCCAAAAAAATCAATTGACAAATAGTCACGATTTTCTATTCAAAACAATTACCTATGTATTTGATTTTTTTGTCACCATACTATATAAAAAGTTTGTTTTCTTTTCAACAGCATGCAAGGTATAAAAAGAAAACTGAATTCTATAGATATTGTACTTTGCACGCATGCTTAACAAGCAGTCATGAGATAGGGATAACGCATTCCATAACAACAGAAGAAAGTCGTATGCAGAGAGCGTATCACTTTTCCTCCTTGGCGTGAAATATAATATAGAAGCTCAAGACACATAATGCGTATATGCGTCTATTTTTTTTAAAGGGTCTGCATTGTTTCTTAAGTTGCGTAGTTTTTGGCGGAGTTCTTGCTAAAACTCGGGTATAGGCCACCCGTTATTAAAAAAAAATAAAAATAAAAATAAAAATTGTTGAAATACTTATTTTGATTTGAAAAACTCAGTAGATGAAATTGTATCAACATTTTTGGAGAATTCTCCACGTTCCTATTGAAACTTTATATGCGGTAACTAAACATTATACTCATATGTGAGAGGACAGAAAGATTCCAAGTAGGACGAGTAGGCCCCTACTTAAATTTCTTAAGTATGTCTATAGACAGTACCCACTCTATCTTGATGTTTATGATATCTGAATTCACAGTTCTTCAGCATACGTGCACCGAAGTCATATATGATACCAGACAAGCAAGGCGTCCCTCCCAGTGACGAATCCACAAGGAGTACGGAGGGGTGACTGCCCCTCCAATGGTTTCTTTCTCTCTCTCTCTCTCTCTCTCTCTCTCTCTCTCTCTTTCTTACTGCATTAATTCATTAAGGAACAAATACGGTCTTCTCGGTAGGTTCAGCCTGTGTGAAAGAAACCTTGCAGAGCCTAACCAAAATGTATCAACTGTGAATATTTCTGGGCCTATTTCGTTGTACCGGTCGAGACAAACCTCAAAGGAGCGAATGTATGAAGCGTTCTTTCAGGAAAAGCTGTAGGAATAAGGGTGATACGACTCAAACTCTTTGAAATAAAATTTTATATTTTAATCTTGTGTGACAGAAAAGGGATACGGATGGGTTTCTAGATGGCAATTAAGTCGATAGACCTTGACACTAGCATCACTGATTAGCAAGGGTATACAATTGTATAGCATTTTAGCTTTATTTTGACCTGAAGAATAGCGCCTTATTGTCCGGGGCGCGTTCATTTTCAGAACACCTATATATATATATATATATATATATATATATATATATATATATATATATATATATATATATATATATATATATATATATATATATATATATATATATATATATATATATATATATATATATATTTGTGTGTGTGTGTGTGTGTTGCATCACTTTATTGTATATTTGGATGCAAAACTTTTAATTTCATATGTCGACCCTACATTCATCGGCAGAAGGTTAACGCCCCTCTCAAATTACTCTTCTGGATCTGCTAATGGGTTCTCCCCCTTGGTCTAGTGGCTATGGCTAGTGTGTGTGTGCTTTTAAGGCATTGGTTCGGATTCCACATTAAATTGTAGGTCCATGTCTCATATAGCTTCGATGGTGAAAAGAGATGCTAAACTTGAACAAACGGCAACAAGGGGAATGAGTGGAACTTGTGTTTTAGTCCAAAGAGCATACATAACCACTGAAAATTGAATTTAAAATCTCACTGCATTTCGTCACGAGACTGCGCTAACATTAGATACAGTTACTATTTGGACCCTAGAACTGCATCCTATAATACTGCACTATTCCTATGAAAAACACCGTTGGTTGTATCTGTACTTTTATTAAAAATCCGCTATCCTTAGAAACATATTTCCTTCGACAAAATATATAGTAGTTCCACTCAATAGTGCAGAATAAATATAGAAAATAATGTACTATTATAAACCTGTCATGCGATTTAGACGTGTATGTACGTATACAGATGTTATTTTTTCCCAGTTCCGTTAACAGTAAATTGCACTTGGAACTATTTGCAAAATACCTAAATACACTGCAATTAAAATGAAAGCTGTATATCACGTTCTGTATATATATAGGATGTAAAAATCAAATTCTTTGATCGCGTTCCATTCAATTGAAAGAGAAAATATAAATTATTGTAAGTGAGAATAACATGAAAAAGCAGAGTGGAAAAAATTATCTTTCATTTTCTAAAAGAATCAAACACTAGGAAATGATCCTTATCTTAGCTATATTAAGACTGCAATACACAGTTAATCGCTAAAAAAGGAAAAAGAAGTGATAACAATCGAGGTATACTTCGGTCATGTAATATATCAAATGTAATGAGCACTTGCTAAGTTCTCTAACTCTGTAATGTGAGAAAATATGTTTAATTTTGTACGGTATATGCACTAGTTGCACTGCACTCTAGACAGATATAATTTTTCTTTCTCTTTAGCGGTAAGTGAACAGTTAACAGTCTTCGCTTCGTAATTGCTAGATTTCGGAGAACGAATCCCGCGACTTATTCTGACTAAAGGGGAAAATAGTGCTCGATAATTACTGGCCAACAAATTTGGTGGGCAAGTAGTCTATGGTCTAGGAAATAGAGAACTCCGTATTTGGTGGACAGGCTTGGCTTGCCTCGTATTTGGTAATTTATTTCTCAGGAACTAATGGCCAACGAAATTTGGCAAACATATAGTCCATTTATTAAATAAAGCTCGCTATATTTGGTGGACGAGCTCTGCCAGGGATAGGCTTGGCTTGACTTGTATGTGGTACTTTATTTCTAGGTGACAATTAGCCAGGTCTGAATCAAATCTGGTGATCAAGTAACCCATCATCTAAGGAATAAAAGTCGCTAGTCGCTATATCTGATGGCCGACTTGGTCAGAGACAGGCTCGGCTAAGTTTCATCTTTGGACATTTTTCATTATACAAGAGGTGGACTGCCCGGTGCACCCTCTCCAAATATCTACTTAATGATGAAAATAAAATGAAAAACACAAAAGAAATCCTTGAAATTTTTCATTATTTTTCTGGACTTATACATAAAACAGTTTGTGGTTCTTGTAAATCTGTTGATAGTAACTTTTCAAGGCACGTATGAGATTGGCTAACCTGAAATCACCATTGAGACACCACAGTCGTCTTCTGTAATCACACATCAAATTGAAATAGCACTTTTCCTTCAAATCTCTATATTTCAAAACCGTCTCTTCCGTTATAGTTAAAATCATATATAGGTAGATAAAATATGAGATGAACAGACATATATAAATGACATCAGGCACGTACGCAGGAATTTATTTCGGAGGATAGGGTCCAAAGCTTTTCAGAGGTCTAAAGTCAATATAAGGATAAATTATATTAACATTTGTCAATTTTAATCATCCCTAAAATTAGACTAAATTTACAGAAAAGTCGGGATTTAGGGAGAAAGGGGTCCGGACCCCTCAGGATCCAACGGACCCCCAGGTTCCTGAATGATATACTCACTCTTCGACCAATTGGCACGATGCTTTTCCAATATCTGTAAAAATCCCCTAAATAAATAAAAAGATATGAGGAGGGATTAAAGAGCTTTTATGGTTCCACCGAAAGGTAAAATATTAGAAGCTGGATCTGGAATTTTATAATACAAAATAATTATCATTTCTCAGTTTTCAAATTAAATTTTCAAGTGCAAAAAAATATCTTTCAACCAGCAAGGGTAATGCTCTTTACGGATAACTACATGGGCATACTAACCGTAGTGACTTCCGGGAGAAGGTGAAGCACTGACGCGCATCGGCCAAAGTAATGCACTGGCTTGTCGAGAAGTAAGTTGGTTTTTCAAAGTTTTTTCTTTCTTTCTTTTCGCTAATACACAATAGTTTTAATGATTTAAGACCACGATAATAACAAGCAAAAATCAAATGAAAATACTCTTATATACTTAATGGGAAAAACATTCTCACTAACATAAATTAGAAATAGTCGCATTAAAAACTGGATATTGTACTCAACTTTCTTTACCACATTTGGTTCCTCTATCTATAGGTAGAACGTTTTGACACAAAAACCCGTAAGAAACAGCTCTAAAGATCTAGTTAGTGACACAGATATAAAATTTCCAAAGATAAATAAATATTGCAAAATTAGTTGGTAAAATAACAACGAATATGCTGCCCTCATATCATTCTTAAAATAACAATTTTGTCATTAATCATATCCTTGTTTGTAATTGAGCATTGCAACAAAGATGGTGAAGATGCCCCTTAATAATACATGCAGTGAGATGTGAATACGGTTTACCGTGAGATCCTGTCGGAATAGTGGGTACAGAAAAACGCAAATAACCTATATTTCTGATGGCGTATAAAGAAACCTTATGAACGTGAAGCGAATGTAGATAACGTGAAGTACATGGTAACAAGTCGGAATATTCCCAGAATATCGTTCAACAGTAATAATATAAAGGACGGGACTTGGTTAACTGCGTTATGTTGACAAATAAGAATGAAGTTAGTGGGAAAGTGAAAAGTATATTAATGCCAAGGAATGTATTTTACTACTATTTACAAATCATTTTATCCTAGTTAATATAGCTATACCTATTAAATACATAGATATGTTTCAGTAAATTAATAAATTTTCATGCAGGTATAGTGTGAATGGAAAGTTGATGCTTAATATGTAGAGAAGAACAAGGAATATGGTTCTGGAAAAGATAGAATTCAAGAGCAGGGATATGTCTGCTGCAATAAACCTTCTGGTTCCTTAAGCTACAAATTTAACTCAATTAGTAAGTTAGTCATGGAAACTCGTTTGAAAAAGGTGCTCCGTTGTCCTTTAATTGAAAAACTTAACAATCAGTGAACTTTCTGGATCATGATTGTACATTCTTTCCCAGAAGTTCTGGCCACCCATCTATGTTTAATAAGCCCTATCAAGCATAAAACATAAAACATAGAGCACAAGGGAATCAATTTCAATTACCCAAGTTGTGAAAAAAAGAGACATAAAGCTTGTACGGAACGCTTAGGTACATGGAAAAGTTGACACTTTTTGTTACATTAGGAGAGCTATTTGCAATATCTAGACATGGATCTTTTATGTTCTGAAAGAAGCTTCAGATAAAGATCTTAAAAGACGAAATATGCTCGAAATGAGCAAAAGTGGGCTTCATTTCCTTCTTGCTACTGAAGCTACCAAATGTGAATTTGTAAATAATAATTATCCTGTATATGATTGTGTTGTGTCTCTGTTAATCTCCCTTTTCAGAGTCGAGTAATATGACTATACGATTCCTTGTTTCCCATGTTTCTGAGTCTAAAGTTTGCCTGCGTTTAGGCAGATTCAGCAACGTGAATTACGTTATGATGAATTGAGTTACTAATGAAAATAGAATCAGACAAAATTTCTTTAATATATCTAAGACTGGAGAACAGTATTTAAAAATGTTTTACTGATTGATTATGAAACTAGATACATTTGGTCTTCGTAAGAACGTAAACTTACAGAAAACTGTAAGCAAGATGATAGGGCACCTACGCATTACTGAACTCTCGTTTGAAGAGAGTTCTCGATATGGATTGGATGAGTTGAATCTTTTAAACTTGCCTCCTAGAAGTACTGACTTAACAACGCACGACAACTAAGTCTGGTCCTTCGTAAGCTAAAAGATAAATCGGAATTTTAGTATGAACTTGGTTGGATAATTAAAAACAGGAATTCACCCATGCCTTCAAAATGATCAGTCGCGGACTCCTAAGGTTGAGAGCAAACGAACATGACCATGAGTACCGAAAATGATGGTCAACATGCTGAGAAGTTCGACCATTGAAAGGTGCAATAACATTAATATTACAATATTCTTATTATATCTTGCTCGGTCGTGTAAATTGTTCAGTTCAGGGCACAATCTGCGTTACCATATTTTCTTTTTCATAGCAATACTATAAAATATGTGGTCAGGAAATTGAGCCCACCCTCTACTTCATTCCTCTTATTTACGTTCATTTAGTTCTAACCTTCTACACAGTACAGCCATGTAGGAGAAAAATAGAACACCCATTTCTCTATAAGAAGTTCTATATTGTTATTCATAGATATGATTAGCGCAAAGCCATATATTTCCCGTCTTCTCAGGAACTGCTTGCAATTCACGGCGGGGCGAGGGGACCGAGAGTGTCCGTGTCCCCCAAAGATTGCTTGGATCGTCCAAGTTCTGGATATCTGACAACGGAATACACATACTTGAATGTCGTCTCCCTTCTCCCAAGCCAATACCAGTTTATGTTGTATACAGGAAAAGACAGAGAAGTACTGTATATAATGCTTTAAAATAACCATCGAACTTTCGCACAGTCAGAAAAATACTGGAGTAACAATCAAAAAAAGAAAAAAGTGTTGTCCATGCCTGTACACCAACGACGTGGCTAGCAGTCTTAATTTAGTAATGAAATATAAAGATTGACAATTACTTATTATTAGATTCTTAGGAAACAAACTATCTATCGACAAACGATTTTTATTTTCGTTTTATATTCAATTCCATTAGCATTTAAATAATTGCATACCATACGAGGAACTAAACTGGCGGGAAGAAAAGCAGTTTAGTTTGGCCTGAAGCCAGAAGAAACAACAGGCATTTACGGACGGGATAACGTAATTTTATGTGTGTGTAGTTTAGTTACGCATTTTCTTTATTATAGCTCGCGGCGAAGTTTTAAAAAGTCAAGTGTGAACTTGAATGGCCCTCCGAGAATACTGAACGTCCTTGCGCAGTTCTGACTACTGACCTACATTATGCAGCAAAATTGCTACAAAGACAAGTTTTTTTTCTTTGTTATTCTCTTAGAGATGCAGATACACATACATATCAACAGTAGTGTACCATTCAAAACATTATCTTTGTTCCGCGTATTGTTTCAAAATGAAAAGAAGTAAAATGGACAGTTAAATGTAATTATCTTTTCAAAAGAGTTGAATGCATATTATGCATTGATATACTTTTCATGTTTCTTTCTTTTCTTAATATTTCTTTCTTTTATTTATCTTGTAGCAATAACTAGGAACAAAAGACACCTTACTTTTAAATGGCGTCATCTGGTTACATATTTATTTGACAAGGTAATTCCCTTCCCTCTGACTTCTAGGTCACACAAGCAGGTAGCACCAACGGCAGTGTTGCAACTAGAGATTATAGATTACTAAACAGGTAGAAAATCAGAGCACGAATTGAGGAACTAACAATAAAGATCGTTATCAGGGCCGGATTTAGGGGGGTGCACCGAAGCACATTCACCCCCTTCACTGTAAATATACACTATCTAAAATGAGAATCTAGCAGTGAAAAAGCAACGTTTTCCGGAACTTTTTGCTGTCATGTGTCCATTTGAGGCTTAAAGAAAGTTTAGTTTTGCAAAAGCAATAGTTTAAGTCGACTTTTTGAAGGTTGAAGCAAAATGATTCACTGAACAAAGTGGTATTCCTCATTCAAACCACAGATGCCTAAAGGCTTTTAAAAACTTAAAAAAATAAATCAAATGTAGTTGTAATTATTGGTGCACCCCCTTCAAGAAATCCTGGATCCAGCCCTGGTCGTTATAGTTAGTTTAAAGTCCCTTTCAGCACTGAAGTTATATGAGACATGGAACTACAGTTTAACGTGGAATACGGATGCTGTAAATGCATTGTGCTAAAGCATGTTCTTTGGCTCAGCGGTCATGAACTTCAACATTGTCAAGCCGTCAAATCAAACATATTTGACTAATTGGGGATATAGCCTATTACTGATACGTTGCAAACGTGCGCTGTGTCGACTTGTGTTTGTGTTCTCCACGCAGATGATCTCGCACTAGGCACCAACAGTAATCTGCCATCATAGACAAGTTCCATCGATCCTGATACCTCATTATTTTCTCTTTAATGTCTTGAGGTAACCTCTCCTCGTATTATTTTACTCAGTGCACCTAAGTTTTGTGGAAAGTGTATAAGGTGAACGCGGAAGAAATGAAAGTTCAACGAGATGGTGACATTCTAATGGTCACATTTTCCTTTAGCAAGTTTTTCACAATGTGTTCATATCGGTCATGTTTGACGTTGCTCAAAAGTTGTTGACAACATCGATAAACAAATCCCATATCAGACATTCTATGTCGTTCATAATATTCTTGAACATAGAATCTCTCAAGAGGTTGCGAACCTACGGGGCGTCAAAAATGGTCTACTTAATGATCTACTGCCTGCATTGGACAATAATTGAAATGTTTCAAATAGACATTAGAAACAACAGTAATCAGATGAAATCTAGATATATATAAAATCAGTTCGTGCTATCGCGGTTACGTTAGTAGTTGTCCATCTACGATGTGTAGTTTTAAAGAAGTAAAATGATGGATAATTAATTAGTAGTTTTAATTATGTCTATATACATACATTATTGAGAATTTAGTTTTATTAAACAGCCCTCAACGAAATAAGATGATGAAATATGAATGATTTTAATAATATGATGAGATATTAGAATTATATATGAATATAAAGAAGATTATAAAGTTATGAATATGTTATAATTACATGTATAGTATGTAATTTGATAAAAGGCTGTTGAGGAAAGTTATAGAATTGATCTCAATTAAAATGTTAGATATATGTTCTTAAAATACTGCATAATTTGGTTGACATCTAATAGAGTTTCATGCACAGCTTGATATTAACGATCATTAATTTATATGAACTGTGTCTGATAGAGAGAAACAGTTATGTGTTCTTCATTGTGGGAGTTTCTCCATCAGCTCATCGAACCTCTAATGGAATATGTACCAGTGTGTGTCAGTAGGCGCATTTCAAATGAACTAAAAATACCCAGTTTTTCATCTTATTAAAATAAGGAGGAACCATTTTAGTAGATAAACAAATTAATAACACTTTAACTGTTTTATTGTGATTCTAGCTAGCTAATGACGGAGATAAAGGCTTCGCAGAGCCACAGACAGACCCCGCAATGTGGGAGAAGTCGAACTTTAGAGTCCCCGTCAAGTTAAGAAACTCGATTTGTATAAAGATTGTTTATTAGCTCTTCGGGAGGGGTGAGGCGGCGAAACAAACTACGCAGCTATTGATCCTCGTTTATAAATTTTTTATTGCTAAATGGAACATTAACGGATTAGAACAGAGAATGAGGATTGGGTATTATTTTCATAATTTTAAGAGTAACATTAAGTCTCTTCATCCCGGCGAAATTAAAATAGCGCTAATTTTATAGTAATTGTGCGATATCTTCAAATAGATAAAAGATAATCGAAATGTGAAACAAGAGCGCCCTAGACAATATTATTTTACATGTGAAACCGTTATCACGACCTTATCTGGTTTCGATTTCGAGCCATTTTGAAAATCGGCATTTATTTTCGCGTTTCTAAACAGCTGAAAACGGAAAGCCACTAGGTGACTTGTGATAACGGTACCTCACGCAAAATAATATTGTCTAGGGCGCTCTTGTTTCATATTTCAATTATCTTTTATCTATTTGAAGATATCACATAATTACTGTAAAATTAGCGGTATTTTCATTTCGCCGGAATGAAGACTCTTAAGTATTTGAAACAGTAGCATCATTTCAGATTTTGCTTGGAAGGGGAAAGGTTCTCCATCAACATAAGTTTCACGTTTTTTATTGGTACATTATTATACTCAATTGATTATAATATGTATGCGCGCCGACTACGTGGGTGCTCCGGTGCTCCAGCACCCACAGAAGTAATCTTGTGGGTGCACCGCATCCACAAGATTTTTAGTTTGGACCCACGTTTGAACTCGTTTCTCTTGCGTTTAAGTCAGCCGTGTTACCAACTGAGCTAAGGCAGCCCAACTTATCCTTATAATACCGGTATATTTTACTTTATCACAACACAGTCCTTTATGACAGTGTTCATAAAAGGTTTCAACTAAAAATAAATCAGTCAAATATCAAGACTTCCCTGAAAACATATAGGCTAGCACGTCCCGCCATTGATATACACCCACATACATTTTGGAAAGTCGGCGCCGTTGATAATGTGTATTTATCAAAGTCGGGGACTGGGGAGCAAATGACCCTGCCCTTCTCTAATGATACCCCTGGTTTGTCGTCACGTAAAATTTAAAATGGCGAATGTTAGGTGCCACATTGTTAACTGACAAAAATCGAAGCTTAATGAAATACTTTATATGGGATATCAAATGAAAAACCTCGGTGGAAGAATTCCAAAACTATATACGGTACCTTATAAGGATTAGAAAGTATAAAAAAATAAATAATTGATTTAATAAATTTATGTCTATAGTATTTCTTAATTTTTTTGAAATTGTAATCGCTTTTGTAACGAAACAAAAGAACTCTAAGCTAAGTCTACAAAAGCATTATTCTCTGTTGTAAGTACAATTTTACATTACACAGTAGCAACACTGGAGCATTTGTCTTTAGACGACTGGACACCAAAAAACTGTCCGACTGCTTTTTTTCAATCAAGAAGTTGAATAAAAAATAACACCCAACTGGTTTTTACTTCTCAATGAAATGAATGTTATGCAACAAACGAAACAAGTGACCTATAAACGACATTTTTTGTTGTATCCTGAAGTCTCCTTTATTTTGGACAGTTAAAATGAAACAAACAAACAAACAAACAAACTAAAAATACATATTTTAAAGCATACAACATGGCTTTTGTCCAAGTACCGAGTATTTAATCAAATCAAACAGAGAACTGAATTTAATTTCAAAATTTAACTATAGCTACTCATTAATTGGCTTGGAAACAAATCGTTACCGGTACCCTAAAATTACAAATAAATAAACAAACTAGGTGTTTTTGTAAACCCTGTTCACTAAAACCTACTTTATTCAATGCACTTAGTACATGTATCAACTTTGTACGAATGTTCATCTGGACATTATTTCAATATAGTAGGGTTAATTTTAAAATTTTACAGCTGGTATAGTTTTTGTCATCTTAATTTACTATCAGTATACCATACCTGGATCATACCAGCCCAATTCGACTATTGACTACACTTGCAACAATAACTGCACTAATCGATAAATTAAACAACCAGAGATGCGTATTAAATATATGTTGTAGCTGCTTGATTAAAATAGAGCATTTCTGAAATGTATTTTCATTGCACCGTGGCTCCAGTGACGTTGATGTATTAATCTGAATTTTTAAAAAAATCAAGAAAGAAACAATGTACTTGAGTCAATTAAATGTTCTAATTGAACAAACTGATGTATTTACTACGAAACATTAACAAAGATAATCTCAAAATATACCTTATGAAACAAATATGAATTATAGTTCCTACATTCATGTATTCAAATACTTCGTTCTAGTCACATCGAATACATTTGACTTCGTTCACTTCACAACTTCGCTTATAAAATGTATTATAAACTAACATGGTAGATTTTAAGAAAAGTGTTGGAATGAGTACAATCTTTTTAATGATAGAGGTTAGAAGAAAGACGTGTGTCGCTCATTAGTGTGTGTTCACTCCTAGGTAGAGTCTTAACCAGTTTCAATAGATACTAGATCTTTTGAATAAGAGTCAACTTTCTTGGTGCAGTTACTATTTACCAGGTACCAGTTACTATTTACCAGGAGCCAATTACTATTTACCAGGTACCAATATTAGTTCCCTTTTAAAACACCAACATCTACCGCCATTAAAAAATCGTTCTACTCGATATTTTTTTTTTTTGAAAACTACATGAGAAATTGCCCTGAAGCATCAAATTTCGAAGTTCTATGTCACTTATCGATTCATACCTTATCTTTGCATAATATTATAATAATTAAACAAAAATGAAAGTCTAAGCATCAATCATAATACCTCATTAATCATACTGTGATTTTGTTATTTTGCTAGTATTACAATGAAAGTTTGATGAAGTATATACTTTACTATCAGTGTCATCAATAGGTCCATCAGCCTTTAGTTTTCGAGTTTTAGATTTTCTCGAAAACTACACATGAGATCTACCGATTGTTACATGTCTGAACTTATGACATTTTTTTCTTTCATTGATTTTATGTCCAATTTTCCATTACTTAGGCTAGTAAAGACTTTTCCCCAGGGATTAATTTGTAGCCAGGGAAGCCTGGGAATTTCCCCCCTTCTAAGTCTTGATTTCCCTGTCTCTAAGTTTAATTTAGTCTTCCCAGCCTGGAAAGATATTTTCCCCCTTTCATAGGCTACATAATCTGTTTTAAAGTACAATAATTCAACTGCATGTTTTAGTAGCAATTCTTTAAAAATATTCCCCCTTCTACAAAATCCACAAATAAACCACTGCTTTTCCCCATCAGGAATCGAACCCCTAACTCCTGTTCTATGGGTAACACACAAACGTAATAACCGTAAGCTTGATTTATTAATTTTAAACGCAACTTATATTCAATAAAAATAAATTTAGTCGTGACACATCTGATCCACTGCGTTCCTCCCTCTAGCTACTCAGCATATAATTAACACTAAGTATTTCATGTCTCAATATAGACAGTGACTGGAATGTTTGTTTACGAAAACAAGTGAAAGCAGACAGCACGCACTCTGTCTCACATGACACGCATAATGAATGTCACTAACTAGAACCATAGAAAAAAAAAGGATTGGACGAAGGTTCTCTTAATTAAAATGTTTACATTTTTTCTGCAAAAATAAATATATTGCATTTATATTCTTTCAAGCGTATCAATTTTAAACAGTAGATAAAACAATGTTCTTAAAAATCTCATGTACAAAACGAAAATGAAGTACCTAATTAAAATGAAGATTTGTAAGGTTACATGTACATTGTCATGACAATTTCAAAATAATATCTGTTTGGATATCATAACGTATGTTTATAGAAAGCATGTTTACTCGTACGTGAAGGTAAATAGGTTATCGTTCAATCACACACACTTGGTAAGTTAGAAGTGAGTTTTCGCAACACTTTTTTTTTTCATTCCCATTAACTAACAATAGGTGAATACAATATGCACTCTAAATGTAATCGTCACTCATACAGTATAATATACCAATTATATTTATTTACTTACTTTAAAAAGAACATTACTAATTATAAGGTACACATTCTTTCCTTATTAATGTACACTTCCACTTTTTCTTAAAAAATCAAGGGTATTTTCCTCCTCGCTTGCTCTTAAGCTATGCAGGTATGTTCAAATTAGAACAGGGGTGGGACAATCACGGAGGACTTAGTGGTGTCGAGGACCATACAAGACAATACATAAAATTTTGATAATAATTGAATAGCCTTTTCAGTAGAGAAACTCATTCATTATACAGTAACATCACATGAACACAGAAACTGTTATAACGGCAATCGAAATATTTACTTACTAAAGAAAACCAGGAAAATAATATTTTGTTACCATTTTAGTGGAAAACTTTCCACTTCATGTTCTCTCAATCTCTTAATCCACTAATCTCTCAATCTTTGGTGATACACTGGATGTTCCAACGCGGATTGCGCAAGGTTGGCATCAGTTATGCGGGAAAATTTTTCAATTCAGTTTAAGATTATGTATGAAGTATATTTTGAATAAGAGGTCATATAGACAAGATGAAAGGATTCACTGAGCCGGGACTGGCCCGGGGACCGGCTGTTCCATGTGGTTGAGCTAGAGGAATTTTGTTTTTCGGAATATATACCTTTCATGGAAAGTAACATTCAAATAGTGCTGACAGGTGACCGGGCGCCTCCCTGAGTGCCGAAGTTCGAAATACATTTTACGAATGTCTACGGACTAAAATATTAAATTACTTATAATTAATTAAACCTACGATTTATGAATTTTAATATACGTGTATTGCATAGTAGAGTCCCTAAAAGTTGGCACTCGATAACCCGGCATACCAGACAACTCGGCTACACCCTGGCAGGCCGAAACCATCCTGCGCGTAGACCCGTACAAGTACTTTTCTAAGATCTCTCTTATCAGGTAAACTACTATACAATGTGTATTCATTAATTTTCATTTTCATATATAGTAAAGGCTCTATGTCTTCATAAAGTCCGATTTTTTCCTTTGTTTAAGGATAATTGGGCAGTTTATTCTCTGTTATATTCTTAATCAACCAACAAGTACTGTATTTTCTGAGGAAACACTCGTACTTATTCTTTTTTAGCCCCATTCCCGATAACCCGGCATTTTCAAAACTCGGCCGCCCTTCGGTCCATATTAGGCTGAATTTTACGGGCTCTACTGTACTAAGTGAAGTTGGTTATTTACAAAGATAATATTTGTATCGTAACAAAAGCCTATGTTTAAATTGTTTTCATCGTTGCATCTATATTATCGTGTGGCACCAAACACTGTTTTCGTTTAATGATTTGACAGAGACCCGAGTTTGTTACTGTTTTGAAATGTGTAATATCAATGTATAATGTATATTATCTTCTATAAGTTTCAAAATCTCAATGCTGCGTCTGGAATTACAATTATTAAAAAAAATTAAAAAAAGTATTAAGTTTTACTTGGACAGACTCATTTATATGTTAAACGTTTCAGAATGTATTTCAACCAAAAATTTCAGATGCAAATTACACGTGAAGCTGCAACTACGACATCTTCGTAATCTTTAAGCTTATATGAACGTTTTCTTTCTTCAGTTCGCTATGGATATGGACTGGAAGAAGAAAAACATTTATGTATAACCTTCATTAACAGGATAATACACTAATAGGGTAATGCACAATAGAAAGATATTGATTTTAAAAATAGCGTTTCTTCTAGAAAGAGTAATTTTCTATAACAAAAAGGTAATCAATTTAATAAAAAAGAAACATCTAATGACATCAAAACTGTGTGCATCTCCCTTTTAGTTTTTCTGCAGCAGCACAAACTTCCCCACGTTAAGAAATGTTAGCTTCTTGGTTCATAACTATCACAGTTCTGTATTATAGCTTCAGAATTGTGTCAACGTGAAACACAGTGTCAGTTCAGTTCTTAAGTTTCCCACACAACGAATGTCATTGGTATATGCAGGCACAGGAGAAGAATTGAGAAAGAATCAGTAACCGCAAACTAACCATCTTCTTCAGCAGAATTTAACACTACAGTTGAACAGGAGAAAAATGCACGCAATCATCAACACTGTTGAAGCACTGATGTATAATAACCTTATGAACGTCCAGGTGAAACAATTTTATTCTTTTTTCTTATTAAATAATCAGTTTCCTTTAAATTTAATACATTCCTAATAAGCTACTATTGCACAGAACTATGATTTACAGTCTCTCTCTCTCTCTCTCTCTCGTTCTTTTGTGTAGCCTTACGAACAGCTAGCTCTTGGGCCATTTGGTTGCATGCAATCTCTAGTTCGTTTCCTGGTGAAAACTACTGCAAATTTCAATCTTGACACAAAAGTTTCAGAGTTTCATAAAGAACGTACAAATCCAATTATAAAATATCACAAGAAATTAGCCTTATAATTTTCAGATGATCTGTGAAAAATGATAATTTTTCGAGAAAGGTCGATTTTTTAACAAGTGAGAGGTGTTTCAGATTGAGAAACTACAAATACTTCCAAACTATGAGAATCAATAATGAAACTGAAAGTAGTAGAGCTATAACTTCCGGTTCCAATAAAGGGGTAACGTTAAAGATAGATCTGTTCTTCGGACGTTGAATCCATATCGAAAACAATTTCACGCTCTTACAGTTATTACTATATAAGAATCCAGAGATGGGGCGGGTCAATGAAAATTTGACCCACCACCACGTGACCCACTCTGACCCATCAAAACCCATCGTCATCAACTCGGATCCATGATCCACGCCCTCCTCTCCACTGACTAAAGAGTTCATTCACAATTGTAATAAAACAAAGCTGTGAAATTATCACTAATCGGAGTTTGAACTTCTACGGTCAATCGCTCAAGTACCGCTCTGTTACAATACCGGTAGATCTGACCTTTACGGTATAAAATGATAAAGTGTTTGTCATGGGGCATATTAATTTAATTTCATGGGGAATTTCAATTTAATTATCATATATATATATATATATATATATATATATATATATATATATATATATATATATATATATATATATATATATATTACCATGTTAAATTACAGATACTTTTCAGTGGGCCAACGTAGAGGAAAAATTCGACTGTGTCTCGAAAGCTAAGTAAGAAGTCCTATTACTATTATTACAATTACAAATATCAATATTCAAAAGTGTCCGAAGTTCTTGTTTCACCAAGATGTACTCATCTCAGGAAAGTAAATAGAAACAAATGAAAAAGGAAGGAAAATGGAGACTTTGAAAGTAAAACGTAGACAAATCCCCCAGTGTTCAGAAAATGCTGTCTACAATGCACTGAGTAGAGTGGGTCGGTGGATCGGATCAGAGGGGGTCACGGTGGGTGGTGGCTCGAATTAATTACATCCTGTCGACACACAACCCACTGACCCACTCCATCTTTGTAGGAATCAATAATGAAACCGAAAGTTCTACTATATTTTATTACTTTCCATTTCACTAGAAAAATAAAGCTGAGATGAAATATATTCTTAGGATACATAAGAAAAAAAGTTCTTTGCTTCTTATTGCCGTTTGCGCTATATGAGAATCAATATTGGGATTGAAAATGGTAGTAAAGTTCTACCACGTCCGTTGCAATAGAGCAATAAGGTCAGAGATGAAATGTCTTCTTGTGACACTTAATCCATATTTTTAAAAAATTCTTCTTCTCGATATCTATTGCCGTTTTTGCACTATGGCAATCAGTGTTGATGCCAGAAGTCCTAGACTTTTGCTACTTGTAATTTGAATAGGGGGATAAAAATATCGAGATGAAACTTATCTTTGAAACGAAAGACATTTCTTACTATCTCTTACCAGTTTTGCATTTCAGAGATCAATATTGAAACCGGACGTGGTAGTGAATTTCTACGACTTAAGGTTTTAGTATATATATATATATATATATATATATATATATATATATATATATATATATATATATATATATATATATATATATATATATATATATATATATATATAAAGATGGACATGGAATATATTCTTGAAACAATGAATCCATTTAAAAAAAAATAAAAAACTTTCGATAGCTATTACCGTTTCTGCTTTATGGAGATCAACGCTAAAATCGGATATCATTGATTTTTATCACTTCCGGTTTGGATATAAGGTTATGGGAGGAGATGGAACCTATTCTTGAGATGCTAATTCGGTTACAAAAATTCGCTTCTCGCTACCTCTGGCCAATTTTCCTTCTATACTCATCAATAGACAAGAAGACAGACGGAAATAGCTCTTCTCTAAAAAAAATATTTTACTTATGCATAGCATTGTTTGAAAGTCTAAAAAAAAGTGGACCTACTTTTGCTTATTTATAATGCCTATGTATGAAGCTCATCTAAACGAAAACTCATCATAATTCATAATCCAAAGAAGAAAAAAAACAGAAAAAATCAGGCATCTCGATATACTGTATTAAGACTAAACTCACAACACACAGGCATCTAAGCATCTTAGAAAAGAAATTTACAAAATTTTAGATTTCGAAATTTCATGATCAAATGATGCTTTTGTCTTCGATTACCATGTAATCCTTCAGATATTCTGAGTTAAACTTTACGTTATATTTCACATACTAAACTACACATTTATGACTTACGATTTTATACTCTGTGTATTTTCCCATGGACTTGTTTTAATCAACATTTAATTAGAAAAGAAAAAGAATATAAACTGTTCTTTCGCACAGTGATATGACTGATTGCCTCACAAATCCCTTTTTTTCCTTTAGGAACACGAAAAGTAAGGCACGGATTTTTTTTCCTCTGCTATCTGATGGTATGTACTGTTTACAACGCCTACAACAGTTCTTTAGACAATACTTACGGTTGGCAAATTATATTATAGTATTTCGGTAACTCCGTGTTTACAGACAAACTTTGAAATCGTAGAAATTACAGAGCAATATGAATATGTTAATCGTGAAAAGAGTATTCCTTATCCTTGCACTGTATTTGAAATGAACCAAGGAAAACTGTTATGTATTTAAATGCCATAACGAAAAGCGTTAATAGATAGCAATAAAATATTGTTAGTACTTGATTTTTTTTCAATAGGAACGTTAATTTGTTACACTTTCAAAATTTAGAATAGATTATACACAAGAATTCAAAAAAAAAAAAACATTAAGATGTCGAAATTTCATTCAGAATATCAAATGAGTCAAAATTTTGTTCGGAATTCTAAATGAGTAGAAGTTTTCAGGATACCAAATGAAACGAAGTTCTGTTCAGAATACCAAATGAGTCAAAATTTTGTTCGAAATTCTAAATGAATACCAAATGAAGCGAAGTTCTGTTCAGAATATCAATCGATCGAAGTTTTGTTCAAAATATTCAATGAATCCAAGTTTTGTTCAGAATAATAAATGAGTCAAAGTTTGGTTCAGAATATCAAGGAATCAAATTTTTGTTCAAACTGAATGAGTCAAAGTTTTGTTCAGAATATCAAATGAATCAAAATTTTGTTCAAACCAAATGAGTGAAAGTTTTCTTCAAAATATCACATAAGTGAAAGTTTTCTTCAAAATATCAAATGAGTCAAAGTGTTGTTCAGAATACCAAATGAGTCGAAGTTTTCTTCAAAATACCAAACAAGTTTGCGAGTGGTTGGCAAGTAACCAAGTAGGGTTACATATTGCTCGAATCCCACACTAAACAGGAAATTCACATACCATAACCTCGGAGTTGAAACGGACATGTAATTCCAAGCAATTAAAGAATAAATTTACCTTAAATTCTTCAATTCTTTAGTGTCAAAGACAATATTAAAATGAAATTCGGGAAGATGAATTCGTTTTCTTAATTGTTGCTTCGATTCCTTGAGAACGAAAAAAAGATAGAGAAACAGAGAATGTTTTTACTTCACTATTGAGACCTATACTAGTTCTGTATTAAAAGTGGCTTCTGATTTTTGAAATTATTCTTCTTTGAGAGTTTCAAATCGACCACAGCAATATTTATTTAAATTTTTTATCACATTGTCTTTATAAGACTACTTTTTTGTTAGTGTAAAATCTTTGAACTCAAAATTTACACTCTCCCACACTAACTAGAGCTCTGAAATTTTGTACAGGTTCGTAAAGCCAATAACAATGCAATATTTTTACAAAATTTTCATTATCTAGCTTATCGCTTTACTGTAATGTTAATTAGGTTTTTTGTGTTTGTTTGTTAGATTTTAGTCTTTTAACTTAAACTTCACTAATTAGAGCTTTGACTTTTTCTACAAAGTCAACAGAAAAGTAAAATTTTACCACCACAAGCTGTACTATTACATAAAAGAGCAAAAGTGACTTACTCACCAACGCCCACTACTATCCTAGAAAATGAAATTTGCACAGAATACTTACTCCATTTCTCAGAAAGTATAGGATATATCAAGAACATAATATCTCACGAATCCCAGAAGTAGAGATACGAAACTCAGCATAGAAACTCATAATTAAAAGTAAGAGAATACATATTCCAGCGTTTACAAAATATACGCTTTATGAGGGAAGAAAAGAGGAAATTTTGATAATATTAAAATTTCTGATGCTTTATTTGTTTAGAAAATGCCGGATGTGAGGATTTGCTTAAGCTGGAGATGTGGAATTCAGTATATAAACTATTCATTAAAAATTAGCGAAATCGTAACGCAGAGTTTCCAAAAATGCAGCTTTTAAAAGAGGAAATGGGGGGCAATTTCTATAATATTTAAATTCCGATTTTATATTAATTAAATCTTATTCTTCTCGGCGAAGAATAAGTACTATTAGTTAGTTCTAGAAAGAAAACATCGAACTTTTGCAACGATAACGTTTATATAATATTCGTGTACAAAAAGTGTTTTAAATGTTACATCAACTTGAAGAAGAAGAAGAAGAAGAAACAGGAAGTTAGTTAAAAATTGTATAGATTAATATTGATTTGTTGGTTAATTATATCGAGTTTGTATGTTGATTTGGTCTTCATAGCAACGAAATACGGTAGCTAGAATACTTGTTTATTTATGATGACAAAGATATAACGATTTAGAACGACATAATGGTATACGGACAAAATCTCGCGGCCGAAACATCGCCGCCCAAAATCTCGCCGGCCAAAACCTCGCGGGACAAAATCTCGCCGGGCCAAAACCTCGCGTGGCCAAAACCTCGCCGCCCAAAACCTCGCGGGACAAAATCTCGCTGGGACAAAATCTCGCTGGGCCAAAACCTCGCGTGGCCAAAACCTCGCCGCCCAAAACCTCGCGGGACAAAATCTCGCCGGGCCAAAACCTCGCGTTGCCAAACCCTCGCCGCGGATGAAACTTTTCTTTAAAATTTACCCAATGTGTTTCCTAATATGCAATTCCACATTACAAATAATAATAATAATAATAATAATAATAATAATAATAATAATAATAATAATAATAATAATAATAATAATAATAATAATAATATACAAAACATCGTGTGCGTGTGCTTTCTCGGGTTATTCCCGTTTCCTCCCACTTTCTTTATTCGATCATTTCCTTCATCCTGGTCATCTACGTCTCCTTTAACCTATAGGACATAATCAAGGGACGTCGTAAAAACTCATATATTGTTTCATATTTTCATAAATATTATTAGATTTTTGTTAAAATTTTAAGTTTTTGGATGTTCCAAAGTTCACGAAACTAACCTCGTTAGTTGTCATTACTTTCCTTATGCAGACTTTCTTTCCCTATAACCAGTTAAAAAACATCCTGTTGCCCTACCTTCACATTGAAATCCTCTAATACAGAAATAGAATTTTCATATGGTATCGCGGGACTTGGTCAAATACCCGTGATACTTCTTCTGAAACAGCGTCTTTTATACCGTCATCCTTATCATCTGTTGGAACATTTACATTTTGGTCAGGCGAGATTTTGGGTATGGCGATATTTTGGGGCGCGAGGTTTTGGCCCGGCGAGATTTTGGCCCGCGAGGTTTTGGGTGGCGAGGTTTTGGGTGGCGAGGTTTTGGCCAGGCGAGGTTTTGGCCCCGCGAGATTTTGGCCCGCGACGTTTTGGGCGGCGAGGTTTTGGCCAGGCGGGGTTTTGGCCCGGCGAGATTTTGTCCCGCGAGGTTTTGGGCGGCGAGGTTTTGGCCAGGCGAGGTTTCGGCCTGGCGAGATTTTGGGAGGCGAGGTTTTGGCCAGGCGAGGTTTTGGTCCGCGAGGTTTTGTACCCAAACCCGACATAATACGTGGAAGCAAATAAGTTTGCTGTCGTGTATAATATAGATATATATAATATATTGAGGATTAAGTAACATCAACTAATGTGTTTTTATTTATATGGTAAATAGTGGATATCCAGTTATGTGAAAATACTCGAACTGTGGGAAAACAAATATATCGTTTTACTTTCCGGAAACGGTTATCAAGATAATTACTATGCATTATGCTCACTTGGGCTGCGACAAAAATTCTACCTTGCTACAAAAATTCTACCTTGCTACAAAAATTCTACCTTGCTACAAAAATTCTACCTACAAATATTTGAAAGGTTTGGTGTATGATTTTTCAAAACTAACAAGCTTTTTTTAAAATCAAATTATTAAATTTATAGTACAAAATCTACTATCAGAATCAGAATTACGAATCTAAAATCAGAATTACGAAAACGAGTACAGAATGCACAGGGAAGTGAATATATGTTAATCAAGTGAGTTGATTAAAAAAAAAAAAATTCAACGAATTTGGTTAAAATCTGCATTTATTGTTCATTACAGCAAAATGTTATTCCATAATTCAAAATATGAGAACAAACATAATATCAAAACACATAATCTTTGTTCACTCTATTCATGGAGGTTATTTTTAATTCTGCGTATTCTTGCCTAGTCTTTTTCTCCTCCCTGTCACTTTAATCCCACACTCGTAATATCATTCTCAACTTTTAAAACAGTTAAAGAAATCCTTCATGTATGAAAGAAGTTCTCACACTTCCTCATCAGCTACACCGGATGGCTTCTTTATGGCAGAGTAAAACAGGGTCGTTCCTTATGTTCTTGTCTAGATTGCTGCTTAAGTCGTAGGAGCATTGCCTTTTTTATTTCTTAGCTTGCACGTAATGTTACAATCTCTACATATATTTGCTATTTTAATGTATACTCTCTTTTTTTAAATATGAATTTTTAAAGTAAGACACATTTCTACGATATAATTGATCAAATTAAAATTTCTATACCTGAGGAATATATTTGTTAGTAATTCTATGATACTCAACTACTTGAAAAGGTTCTTCCAATGTGGAGTAACCTACGTATATAGATGTACTGAATGTAATGTAATTGAAGCCTACGTCCTACCCGCACTGAAATACCTTTTCTCATGAGGTATGTGAAGTCAAGCAATACCGGGTCGGATCACCGAAAAGATGAGCGACTCGTTTGTAGTCACAAGATCGTGTTGGTATTGCTGCGTCCACCCAGCGTCGTGAGAACAAATGGGTAGTAACTTGTAAGAAAGTAGTACCGGTAGTTAACTCCGATCTAGCAAGCCAGCATTAACGGCGGGGGAGAGTAAGCAGTGAGCACACATCATACCAATGACATGAATACCAGCTAGTAAGCTCTGGTCTCCCACGGGATGTTGCGGTAGGAGTTTACTTTTTAAGTTTTAGTTTAGAAAGTAATTGAAGGAATAAGATCCAAAGAATACTCCCATGAATGCAAATTTAAGAAAGAAGAAGAAGTAAATACATTCTTCCATACGATTTAAGGTTGCCAATGAGACAAGAATTGAAGCTGTTTCGAAAAGGTGTAAAACTGACATATTGTCTCGAAAAGCATATTTGCTACTACTGCAGGAACTCGATCTTGACTTGTACCTTGCTACAAAAATTCTCTCATTTCGTCCCATGAGCGGCCTTACAAAGAATATAATGGAATTGAAATTTGCATACCCCGATACATCCACAAGAAATGGTCCTGGAGCTATATTGTTAATGGACATATCGGAAAGCAGTCAAAAGGCAGTGCTGTCTCTATCTTGATTTTTATCGGCATTAGAGCTGGGCTATGACTGCCTTTCAACTATTCAATTAATTAACTTTCATAATGTATTAATACTATTCTTCAATGGAATTCAATATTTGACAATACCAGAAGAATCACTTTCTAATTTCTCTTAAGATATATCGTCTCAAGAAGTTCTAAAGAAGGTAGGGTTGGAATGGAAAGATCGAAGACTCATAAGAAACTTATACATGAACCAACAAGTAAGTGTTAGGATAGGGGAAGAACTGACGGAAGAGAGTGTAATTGGAAGGGGAGTTCGACAAGGATGCTGCCTCTCGCCAACACTATTTAATGTCTATCAAGAATACATAGTGAAAAAGAGTTTACATGATGATGACGGCATTTCGGTAGGAGGTATAGAATGATTAGATGCATAAGATTTGCAGACGATATGGCGCTTGTTGCAGAATCTGAAAAGGAAATCAATAAAACGTTAGAAAACCTGAGGATGGGCTTTGAAGAATATGGGATGAAAATAAATGTTAGAAAGACAAAAGCCATGGTGATTGGAACGAAGAGGTCAGTGTCAAATATAAAAGTGGAAGGGGAGCAAATAGAGCAGGTGAACAGTTTTCGATATCTGGGTAGTATTCTTAGTAATGACATGAAGTGCAAACGTGAAATAAAAGCAAGGAAGGAATGGCGAAAGAAGCCTTTAGGAAGAAGAAAGTCTGTTTTGTAGGACCTTGAATAAAACTTGAGAAAAAAATTGAGAAAAAGACTCATAAAATGCTTCGTGTGAAGTGTTGTACTGTATGGGGCGGAAACGTGGACATTATGTAAAAGTGATGAAAAACGACTGGAAGCCTTCGAAATGTGGGTGTGGAGAGGAATGGAAAGAATTAGTTGGGTCAAGAGGAAAACGAATGAGAGAGTGTTAAAAATGGTGGGTGAGAAAAGAACACTTTTAGATATTGTTAAGAAGAGGAAGAGAAACTGGTTGGGACATTGGCTAAGAAGAAATTGTATAATGAGGGACGTCCTAGAGGGTATGGTGGCGGGAATGAGATTGAGGGGGCGAAGGAGACTACAATTAATGGATGATATAAAAACAGAAAGATCATACGTGAAGACGAAGAGGTTAGCTGAGGACCGTGGAGCATGGAAGCTTCTCAGCTGCTGCATGTGACCTGCCAGTAAGGGCAGAATACCTATGAAGATGATGATATCGTCTCAAAAGTAACTGTACTTACTTTGAAAGTTTCTTAATCTTCTGGCCTGTAATACTCCACTATTTCGGTGTAATCTTGTAATTCTTGTATAAATTATTTTTCGTACAAATTTTTAGCTCATCTAATGTTTCAAGTATTTTTTCTCAGCGTGATCCCCATTTTCCCTTTCGATTGTGAACACTAGAATTGCCCACGAAACGAAACAAAACAAGGCTTTACCAATATAAGCGAACACACTTTCCGAGACGAGACATCACTCACGACACCTATTCGAGAGAAGGTAGTCCCAACGAGTCTCAACTATTACCTCGTATGCAACCGTAGTAGACACCCCGACAATGCTATATATATATTTACGACAATTGAATAGCATAGTATTAAATGATGGAACATGTTCATCGTAATTTACATCACAATAACACAAAACAACTGTTATACTGGTAACCAAAATATTTACTCACTAAAGAGGAGCAGAGTAATGTATTTAGAACTTTGTCAGTACATTTAGCAATCCTTGTACCGAGAGAAATTTCCCCCCAAGTACCTGCGCTTGCCAAGTACTTGTCTTCATGGCGTTATCACATTTCGCACTGTGTGTTCGATGAAACATTTCCAGTTCACTCTTTACACGTTTTGTAAAAAAGAAAAAATATAATAATTATTGTTTTCAATAACTGACCAGCGGGCCGGAAGATAGGGTTAGGCGGCCGGCTGTTGCACATGGCTGTTTTAGTGCAGACAAAATACTGTGTCATATTTGTGAGTTATAATTTGCACTTACAAATGTACTCACATTATCTATTCCTTGTAATGTTCATCCTCTTGCAGGTTTCAAGGATGGTCCATTAAAAACCAACATAAACTGATAAAAGAGTTTTTGCTTTCTTAAAAAAAAAAATGTCTACTTTGTTTTAGAAACGCTGAAGAAAATCTGTGAATACATTGGTAGCATGAACAAACCTTGAATTTCTCGACACTAAACGGCCATTTAGAGAACAATTGAAGCGCTTAGAGAATAAAGGTGGTACGTAACAAATTGAACACTTCGGGAAAATTGACTTTCACAACTATGTCTGTTAACATACACCTTTTATCGTTTGCAAGTCTCTTCACTGGGACGAGGACTTACTAAATGATGTGTTATGTAGCAGGACTAACATATATAACACGTGCAAACACCGATCGAAATCAACGTTTCGAAAAATGTAACATAACATTTTCATCCTCTAAATGTTTCAATTATGACGTTTATACCTCATCTCTGATTAAATAAAAAAATGAACTTTTTTTTTTACTCTGCTAAAATTCTTAGTCTTTTCAATGAGTTGATAAATCATAGTATTCAAGTAAATTCTTCGCACAAAAAAAGCTGCATTTATACCGGTTAATTCATTCCGAATGCATTGGCTCATGAAACTGGCAAAGAAATTATGTATTTTTTTAGGAAAGTAAGCACGTGCTTTAGTTTAAACGATCATAAATTTCTTCCGGGCTCGGTGATTTCATTAGAATTTTCTTTATCTTTTACCTGTCGATGATAATACATTCAGAAAATAAAACTTGTTCAAATACTGTGAAAGCATTTATTTCATCAGTCTCTGGTCTGAAATTCTTTCATTTGACAAGACTTTCAAATATAAACTAAACATACAAGCATGGAGAAAACTGTTTGAAAAATTAAGATTTATCATTAGTTTTGTGTCATTCTTGTTCCATCGCGTGTCACATGCAATCATATCTCTTATTGATACTCAGAAAACAATTCTATCATTCACTGAATATTCATTCACTGAAATGCTTTCACTAAAATTACTAGTTACTGCGCCCAACCCTTTGGCTCGATGTACATTATCGGTTAAAATCGTGCTTATTTTAAAGCTCTAATTGTTTATATTTATCGTTCTTTCATTTTCTTTTTAGTTTGCCAATCAGCCAACATGTAGTTACACCAATAC